>NC_056731.1:319695682-319880682 GCF_019279795.1 Protopterus annectens
CCCGAAGTGTTAGTTAGGGAATGTTTACTTTCAGTCTCTGTCTATAACACCCATGGGAGCAGACTGGGGATAAATTTAAGAATTCCCATCCAGTGGTCAAGGTTACATTCAAATAAGATTAGGGGGGTGGACTCTGCTTCTCATAGATGGGGAGCCTATTACAGACCAATGATATCCTTTGAGTTACAAATTTGTCTTGCCAGCATGTTCTATGTGTATCGCAAGCAAAGCTCAAATCCCTGGAACTAGTGTTTTTGGCACTGTTTGTTTTGCATATGTGCAAAAGTTCTGTCAGGGCTATATCTAAGGATGCTTTATATGCCAAGCACATATTGCCACTCAGCAACCTGTAGGAGACCCTGTATAGAGATAAGGTTCTAAGGCAGTCTGTATAGGACATTGTGTTAATACCCTGGATTCTGTTGGGGAGGAACCTCTGTGGGCATTCCAGATGTTGCATGTGCCTAGTCAGGTACATTCTGAGGGGAGCATTGTATTCAGTGATGGGTCTGATAAGGACTGAGAAGAGTGGTACTATAACTTCATTTGGACCTGGATGTCATACCCTTTACTTGTTGGGCAACATAGAATGATTTTCTTTCTGCCTTGGCTATGTTTTGGGTCTAACACTTGATTACTGTCTACATATGTATCATCGGTAATGGCCTTTGATGTATTTGAGAGTTGAGTGGGTTGGAGAAGAGAGTTGGAGGAAGATTACAGTGCTGGGTGGTGTAAGAAATGTGGTCTTTTGGTTTGTGTTTGTAATAAGTACAATGAGTGGTGCCTATGATGAATGAGTAAAGTGTGTTGTACAGGGAAAAAGTCTATGTTAAAGAGGGAAAGATGTGGCTTGAAGTAAATTTGATTGGATAAGAGTAGTTAATTGAAGATGGTTTTCTATTGGTTGTATGTTGTGTAGGTAGAACTTGGCGAGTTCAAACGTAGAGCAGGTGGTAGTGGGTAGGAATTGGAGGTAGGTTAGGGATGTGACTTGAGCCAAAGCATAGCGGGGGAAATGAAGTGGGACCCACCCACCTACAGAGTTGTCATTTTTGTTTCAGAGATTACTTACTTCCACAGAAACAGATGAATGTATTTTTAAAACTGTTATAAGAGGAGCAATTTGAGATGGGAGAAACATGAGGAAATATTTTCCTGAGAGAATAGCTGGGCAGTGGAAGAAGAATTATTTATGCGTACCATAATGAAAAAGACATGATAAAGATATTGAGAGTGCTGACTGTTAAGCTTAAGAAGTTGAACTGGGACATCTGAATGGGTGCTAACTTTTGTCCTGTTTGGCAAGACGTACGGGGCCAGAGAAATAGCTGAGAAAGCAGTGAGATTATAAGTCAGATTCCATACTAGCTGCTGTCAGTGTAATTGAGCATGTACACTGAGAGCAACTCTTTTGGAATCTGGCCCCTATTGTAGGGCTTGCACAAAAGTAAGTCTGAAAACTTCTAATAAATGTATAAGTCTATAGATCGCATTTCACCTGCTGGGCAGCTGGTACAGAGAAATTTGCCTCACACTTCTGCTGTGTGTGTGGGAGATGTCTGTTGGAGTTCTGCATATAAAGGGCAGGGGTTAAAAATTTCAGGTCAGAAGAATGATAGATTAAACTGTGCACAATAAAAGAGCAGCTTTGGAGTTTACATTGTTGACATACCACACTTACAGTCCACAGGGATGTCTTAGACTTTTGGAAAAAGACTGCTAAGGCAACCTTCAGTGGTAATGTGAAGGTGACAAGTGGTAACTTTGCTTTAGTACAGCGATTTTCATCTGGTGTGTCGCAAGAGATCAAAGGTATGCCTCAAGATTTTTTAAATATTGGTAAACCTTTTCAGATCCTCGATACTCGCTCGTGATTCCCGTTACAGTTGCTTAGAGCTGCTATTGGCTGCTGCCTCTCGCTTGCTCCCTGTTTGAAATGCCATGCAGATGCTGAAACAGCTAGTAAGAGACGGGAGATGTAACAGCAGTAGCACTAGTAGGTAACAATGATGCTTTTGTCAATTTGTAATTCCAGTTTAGTTTAAAAAAAAAATTCTTAAAGCCTAAAGTCACTCCATGCTGCCTGCCTTCACTGGAGGCATGTCTGACTGGCTGCTGTAATGTGTATGTGTATTTATGCATGTATATGTGTATGTATCTATCTATATGAGTGTGTTTATGTTTCTGTCTGCGTGTATGAGTGAATGCGTGCATGAAAGCAGAATGGATGTGGGTATGAGAGAGAGTGAATAGTGAGATCGATGGAGCCATTGTGTGTGTAAAAACAGAAGACACTGTATTTGTGTATGAGGGAGAGTGAATAGTGAAATTGCTGAGACATTATTTTACACTCACTATGCAGTGCTTTCTCTGTTTAGTGAGTGTAAAATAAAAATAAATGAAACCGAAAAGTGTGTGTGTGTGTGTGTGTGTGTGTGTGTGTGTGTGTGTGAGTGAAGCGTGAGAGTAATCCCTGGCAGCAGCAACATCATTTAGCAGAGGTCTGCATACGTCATACCTCTCAACCTCTTAGCACAAGACATCTGGGACAGAGCCACAAATAACTGGGTACAGATGACCAAAAATAAGGAGAGTTTTTAAATATGGCTCTTATAAACCTGACTAAGGGAAACAACAAAAACGCAAATGAAATCACAAGATTAACTGAAAAAATCAAATTTCCCTGGTATTAAGAGCTTGGATCCATCTGTATATTGCTATTTGAGCTCTTCATTGATTAAAATGCCATACAAAGCATGAGCTTTTTATTTGATAGGTATAACATCATAGTATAACATCATAGCTTTTAATCCTGTATCATCTCTAATATTCAGGGCAGGTGTGCGATTTCCAGTGCGTGAACCTATTTATTTTACATTGGGTTCAAAAAATACTGGCCTGTGAGAATATCAAGGGAAGGTAATATTGGTTTTCATACATGATTTATAGAACTTGTTTGGAGAAACGTTTGTATTCCCTTTAAAAATTATCAAGGCTGTCTGTGCTGTCCCCACTGACTGTGTTTGAAATGCTGTGCAGCCATTCCTTGTAATAATATTGTGACATTCTAATGAACTGTATCTTATGACTTGATAATTTATTACACACTTTGGCTAGACTGAGAATGAAACTTAGATGGTCACTGACTTCTGCCTGAAATTAAAACAGAGAGACAGTTTTTTGCTGATAGTTGGGCCAGTTTATTCAAAGAGTTGGTTGCTGTAGAATTAAATCCATGTGTTAAAGGCAGCTCGGAAGACAGTATGAATGTTTATGGATTTTGTCCCATCGCAAATGTTCCATCAAGGCTGTTGCAAAAAGTTCCTGATAACTCCAGCAATTGTAATAAGAGGAATACAGTTATGAGTACTTTGCATATTGCATATATTTTACAAGCTATGCTGACTTAAATACTGGAATAGTCTGTTTACAAGGAGAATACCACTTTAAGATTTTATCTGTGATAATAGCAACTGCATTGGCTCAAAATAGGAACATATTTTTCTTGATTATTAGGATTTGTGTTAGCATACATTTTCTGAAACAGAGGTGTGTGAGAGAGAGATTGAGTAAGAGCGACAGTAAAGATGTTTGCATACCTCTGGACCTTTCAGCTGAAGAAATTTGAATAAATGCCCAAAAATGGGAACAGATTTTAATTACTGCTCTATAAAAGTACTAGTTCTTTATTGACGTTTGGCTGCTTGAGTTTTACCAATGAACCTTGGGTCATTTGAAAGGACAGACTTAATGGAACATTATGTTAGTTTCTGGGACTAGTTATCATTTTAATGTTTATTAAGTGTATTTCAGCTTTCAATTGTTTTATTATTTCATCAGTGGATGCTGGGATATTAAGGAGAGTTTGCGATTTACTATCGTTTGCAGCTTTTGGGACTTGTCCTATATTTTGATGGCTGATAGCAAGTATATGTGTAGCAGACAATGGCAAGCTCAGGTATCTCATTAAATATCAAATGCAAGTAAAAAAAGAGTAAAAGATTTTTTAAATCAATTGAAATTATACCTATTTTTTGGCAGATCGTCAAAAAAATATAATATATTTTTTGGTGTGCTGCAAAATTCTTGTAATTGGTTTATGTGTGCCATGAGATGAAAAGGGTTAAAAATCTCTGCTTTAGTATGCTATTTATTTGAATTTAATGAACAAGTGGGATGTTTTTCACTATTTAGTCTTCACAACATAGGTTAGGATTCCACTCCACAGGTGCAAGGTGTTATGGGGCACAATCAGGTGATCACTGCAGCTGCCAGGGAAGGACGAGCATAAGTAAATTAATAAATAATACCGGTGGTGTGTATAGTGAGAAAGCACATATAGGTTCATAGGTAGGTACTAGGCTATCTGCCCAAAGGCATTTATAAGCCTAGCTAGAATGTATTGGCTTTCACCGCCCCCTTAGATTAGTTCCCTGTGCCTCTGTCCAGCAGAGCCACTGAAGTGATCCCCGGGGTAAACTTTCTGCTCCCCATCCACTCGTCAAGGTTTCTCCTGAAGAGTGTTAGCGAGGAGCTCTGCCTAATGTAGATTGGAATCTTGTTCCAAAGCATGGGAAGTCTCTGGGACAGGAATCTGTTCCTCCAGCACGTCCTATTTATTGTTGTGGTGAGGTTTAGATCCCTAGAGCATGTGACTCGAGGGGATATGGTTTTCTTTAGGTGGAGCATGTCCATCAATTCTGGGTTGGACATGGCCTTGTATGAAAGGCAGAGATCACCTCTGAGTAGACGGTATGCAACCGAGTACAGCTGGAGTTTCTTCAGTTGAGCTGCATAGGGCATCTGTTTTAGGCCAGTGATCCTCTTGGTGAGGTACTTCTGTGGTCTTTCCAGCTGTTGCAGGTGTCATGTGAGGTACATCCCAAATGGGGCGTTGTACTCTGTGATGGGTCTGATGAGTGATGTGTAGAGGGGCACAATGACCTCTTTTGATCTGGATGCAAACCCTTTTGTGATTAGGTGGGCCACATAGAAGGATTTTCTAACCACTTTGGCAATGTGATTATCAAAGGAGAGATTACTATCTACTTAGGTCCCCAGATCCCCTATTATGTCTTCCGTATTTAGGGGGGGCTACAACTTATGTGGTAGTTTGTGGGTACTTTCTTTTTTCCAAAGGGGATGACTATGCACTTTTTGGCATTTAGCTTGAGGCCATGGTTTTGATACCAGATATCTGTCTCAGTGAGACCCTTTTGGAGGATGTCTGTGACAGCCGGAGTGTCAGTTATAGCCCCTAGTTTGCAGTCGTCTGCGAACTTGGTCAGCCATAGTCCTCCTGTGCTTGCCTGTACCTCTGAGAAGTATATGCCGAACAGGAGGGGTCCTAGGACTGAGCCCCTGGGGAAAGCCACTTGTAACCGGTTTAGAGTACTTAGTTCGTTTTATTTCATTTTTCTTTTCTAGTTGAGTGTAGCACCTTTCGGCTTTTATACGGAAGCCGAATTTGTCTTTCTAAAGAAGTGACTATTGTAGCTGCAGCCGCTGTGTGTTGTGGGCATTTTTTCCCATGGCCTAACCACAGTATTCTGAATTCACCCCATCTGGGAACTGAACTAAACAACCAGTAGCTGTGAGGCAGCAAAGCTACCAGCTATGCCACTGCAATGCCGGAATTTGATTTAGTTGTCAGTAAAGGCACAGACTTTCTAACTAATATCTCATAAATAGTATTTCCTCCTTTTGTAGAGGCTTTACTTAACCTATCCTGTACTTAAAGTCTCCAAGGAGATGTATTTGCCCCTCATTAGAATTTGATTTTCATGCCGAAAAAATATAATTTTACATCTTTTTGAACCAGCAGATTTAGCAGACTTTAAAATGCCTTTTGTAGATGGAACATTTTGGTAGCGTCTACTTCTGGCAGAAATATTTCAGAGTTGTAAGCTGTCATGTAATCAGTTTTACTTAGTATTCCATAACGAAAGGATGTTGAAAACAAATCCATCCTTCATACCAGAAGTAGGTTCTGCAGTCACTGTTGATCATTTGTTCTTTTGCCAGTATTTTAGAGTACTGTTTGAATGGGGGAAAACATTCTTGTGCATCGTCTGGATGTTAACAGACAGTTGACGTGCTATACAAGAAGGACTGATGATTATATTAAACTGATTAACTTCTTGCGCCTTTCAGAAAGGAGGAAAAGAAAGCCAGTCAAGTCTGTAATCCTAACTATTCCTAAATTGTTGGCACTCTGCGTTGTGTTTACTATGATAAATACAGTAAGCCTTGTCAAAGTCCAGCGACAACTTCTGCTGCTAGGACAGGAGTTATATCAGCAGCATATTTCAGGAGTCATTCTTTACATGTTATTTTAGTAGCACAACATGTTATACTGTCTACATGTTCTTAGAAAATTAAACACATACAGTGGATATAAAAGGTGTACACACCCCTGTTAAAATGCCAGGTTTTTGTGATATATATATATAAAAAAAAATGAGACCATAATAAATCATTTTAAAACTCTTCCTACCTTTAATGTGATCTATAATCTCTACAATTCAATTGAAAAATAAACAAATCTGTTAGAGGGAAAAATATAAAAAATTTAAAATGTACAATAAGCTGGTTGTATAGTTGTGCACGCCCTTAAACTAATACTTTGTTATGTGTGCACGCCCTTAAACTAATACTTTGTTATGTGTGCACGCCCTTAAACTAATACTTTGTTATGTGTGCACGCCCTTAAACTAATACTTTATGTGTGCACGCCCTTAAACTAATACTTTATGTGTGCACGCCCTTAAACTAATACTTTGTTATGTGTGCACGCCCTTAAACTAATACTTTGTTATGTGTGCACGCCCTTAAACTAATACTTTGTTATGTGTGCACGCCCTTAAACTAATACTTTGTTATGTGTGCACGCCTTAAACTAATACTTTGTTATGTGTGCACTTAAACTAATACTTTGTTATGTGTGCACTTAAACTAATACTTTGTTATGTGTGCACCCTTAAACTAATACTTTATGTGTGCACTTAAACTAATACTTTGTTATGTGTGCACGCCTTAAACTAATACTTTGTTATGTGTGCACGCCTTAAACTAATACTTTGTTATGTGTGCACGCCTTAAACTAATACTTTATGTGTGCACGCCTTAAACTAATACTTTGTTATGTGTGCACGCCTTAAACTAATACTTTGTTATGTGTGCACCCTTAAACTAATACTTTGTTATGTGTGCACGCCCTTAAACTAATACTTTGTTATGTGTGCACGCCCTTAAACTAATACTTTGTTATGTGTGCACGCCCTTAAACTAATACTTTGTTATGTGTGCACGCCCTTAAACTAATACTTTGTTATGTGTGCACGCCCTTAAACTAATACTTTGTTGAAGCACCTTTTGATTTAATTACAGCACGATTAGGTCTTCGGACAACAACTGTTCTCAGAAGCTTTCTTCGCTTCAAGGCAGGCTCCATTCACTATGACTTTTCATTCCAGCAGCCATGAGAAATACCTTGTACATCAGTGGGGTAGGGATTACAGCAGACATGATAACTACCCTGTACAACAGTGGGGTAGGGTGGAGGTGATGGGCAGTATCTTTTTGTCAGGAAGTGTCAAGAATCTGGAGTAGGGCTCAGAAGAGACATGCATGGGTTACTGATGAGCGCATTTTTAGGAGAGTTTGCTCTGTATGTAGCTGCCTCAAATAACGAACAAAGTCAGTGTCATGATTGGAAGTTACAATCTAAAACTTTAGTTTCTTGCTTACTACATTTTTTCTCCTTCCTGCATTATTCTGTGGTTCCCTATCCAGTGCACCATTCCCATTGCCAGGTCCATCAGTCACCTCCTTTATTTTTCCCCCTCCCTTTAGTCCTTTGTAGTACATCCAATGGGGATGTGCAGCGTATCTCTCTCTTGCTCAGATGCAGCTCAATCTACCTTATCCCCCCCTTTTTGACACATGTCTCCTAGCATGGTGTCTCCACCCTCTACCAGGGATCATCATAGGAGATACCCACAGAACCATCCACCCACCAGGGATGGAAATGCCCATCCACTCCTCCATACCATTGCTTCAGGAGCCCAAGCTGTGAAATGAACCTGGATCACCTGGGCTGTAGACAGGGCTTTATCCCTTTACTCCACCAGCTAGGCTGCCTTATTTATTACATTTTGTTAGATACCTGTTTGGAGCCTTTTTGCTTTCTCTGTACTGCCACCTTGCTGTGCTTATTTCCCCCTTTTTTTCATCTTTGCTACAAATGTTAGTATTTTTAAAGCATTTGTGTGATGATTGTATCAGGGCACATCTTGCATCTTTCTTCCTTTCCCTGCTTTCATTTTGGTTCTGAATCCTGGACAACCTTTCCTTATCCAGTGCAGAATTTAAACCTTTTGGTAGTGGGAGGAATCATATTCACCCCAGTAAACGTGTCTTGCCCCTCCTTGTACCTTACCTTTGTGATTTCAAAGCTTATTTGTTTAGCCTTTGCAACTGCAGCTACTGATGATCTAAAACGGCTTTTAACTCATTACATCCGAGTGATGCCTGCAGTTAACTCTTATTGACGTCTCTAGGCATCAAACATTGCTTGTTCATATTTGCATCAGTAATTCCAAAACCATTTTATGTACAAGGTTTTTAAAAGATTTCATCTTAAAGCTTACACAATAGCAAGCTCAACTGTATTAATATTTGACCTCTGTCCAGTACAAGTAAACAGATATTAACTGTTGTTTTTATAATAGTAATTTATATAGATATAATTTTCACATTTTTCTAAATATCTCAGCAACCTAGTAGCACAGACAGAAGTCTTTAGCCTCATTTGAAAGTTCACAGCTTGAATAATAAAATGCTGCTGGCAATAGGTATGTAACTTAAGTGGTTGCTGAGATATTGTAAATTGTTTACAAAATATTACAAATGTAATAGTTACTGTGACTTATAAAATTCGATTTAAGACTTAGAACCTAAAGAATACTACTACTGTAAAAAAACAGTTTGTGCTGAAGAGTTTTGCCATTCATACTACTTTCATATTCGTTATGATTCCAGAGATATAAACTTTTGTTTGAAATGTGAGGATATAATTTGATTCTGTGAAAAGCCTTAGGCACCGCCCTTTGGATGTTACAGTGCAAATTTCCTGAGGTCCATTGGAGTAAATTGGCAGTGATTATTTTTGCAAATGGATGTTAGAACTACAAGTCTGATCCGAAAAAGACTGTTTTGCTACTTTCTGTTAAGATGTTGCGAGCATTCGAACAAATCCTAGCTTTTTTCTTAATGCTGTTTCCATTTTTAATTTAAACCAAATAAATTTTCAGTAATTTTCCAAGCCAGAAAACAAAGTAGAAAGGTTTATGGTTTGCTTAGGTAACATTAGTCTGTTCAGATGTCAGATTTTTTAAAATATATTTTTGTTCCCCCATCGCTATTTGCTGCTTCTGGTGCCCCTGCTCAATCTCTGGAGCCAAGAAGCTAACTGTTCCTTAGAACTGATTCATTACTGGGGTCTAGTGAGCAGGTCAAGGTGCCCAGTGCTGTGCTGAGAAGAAATTGTTTATGGCCTGCTTCTGAACCCTAGCCCACTACAACTTGTAGTGATGCAACTAAGGAATCCTGTGGATGTCTGCTGATACACTTACCAATTTTTGATGAATGCTGTACCCCTTTCCCGGGTCTATATTAGAACACCAAACATTTAAAATGTCGAGTGTTCTAATATCGATCCGTTTTCAGCGAATGCTGAAAATATTGAAGAAACAGAAAACTGATTTTTTTTTTCCTAGGGAAAGAATTTGGTTGTCCGTTTCTGTTGCTTCGGTATTTTCAGCGCTCTGGTGGAAAGTTACGAGTCGAGTTTAGGTAAGTGTGCGATTGTGTGGACGTGAGGGTTAGGGCGGGTTAGGTGAGTTAGGGTTAGGCCGTGGGTCAGGTAAGTGTGCGATTGTGTGGACGTGAGGGTTAGGGTTTGGGTTAAGGTAAGTGGATAGTTAGTGGTGTATGTATAGTTTAGTGTAGGGTTAGGTGTAAGACTTAAGGTGTATGTGTGTGGATTGCTGTTTGTTTAGTGTGCTTGTGTTGTGTGTATGTGTTTTGGAACAGCAATTTTTTTCCCTAGGAAAAAATTTGCTGATGTTCATCGTGTTACCCTGCTGCAGTCATCACACTTGGGTTATCCTGCCGTCAGACGGTCCCGCAGTTGGCCCTAATTCCAAAGTCTTGGTCCGGCGTCGGTTGCTGTCGCTTCTTCCCTGATGTCAGCGCGCCAGGGGTATATGAGAGGCATCCAACGCCATTTTCTTCAGTCTTTCTTGCCGTGCGGTGCCCGAAGCAGAAGCAGTTCGCAAGTACCGGTCGGCCGACACCTGAGATTTTCTAATCGAGTTTCAGTCCGAAGTCTTCAAAGCTAAGTACCCCGTTGGGGAACTTTTTCTTGCCTCAGTCCGATGTCAGAAAAAGTTAACAATTGCATTTCTTGTGGGAAGCAAATACCTCATAAGGACTTTCATTCTTTTTGTATGCCTTGCCTAGGCCCAGACCACAACGTCACTGGTTGTCGGTTTTGTGCTAGGTTCAATAAGCGTACTATAAAGCGACGCTTTGATTTTGCACGACACTACTTCGGTAGGAAATTTAATTACACTATGCCGTCGGAGCAACCAACTACCGGCGTGCATAAAAAACGCAAAGATAAAGAAAGGCAGCCTAGATCCAAGCCAGACTCCGAGGCCTCGGCTGGGCCGGTCACCGGTTCTCCGGTTTTCAGTGAGGCGCCTACGCAGCCCCTGGCTACCGCTGAATTGGATCCCCAGACCGATTCGGATTCTCCAGCAGAGAGTTCTAGGCCGACGCAGCCATTTTCTTTAGGCCCTACCGACGACATTGCAGAAGGAGAAGCCAGTGCTGTAGAAACACCTTCGGTTTCTGAAGGTGTCTTTAGACCGACTACTCTCACCATAAAATCTTATGCTAAGCTTAAGACTCCTCTAAAATCAAAAAAGACCACACTTCAGTCTCCAGGTCAAGGTCCTATGCCTAAGAAACAGATGCTTAAAATGGCTGAAGATTTGATTTCTTTGATCAGGGGTTCCCAACCCCCCCCACTGACAAAAGGCCTAGACAAGAGGAGGGTTATGCCTCTTCTGATCAAGTGTCTGTTTCCTCAGGCTCCTCTGAGGAACAGGATTACTCCTTTCCCCCTTATGAAGATTCTGATGCTGAAGACTCCATTCCCTCAGCTTCTCCCCCTGAAGATTATTCCTTTGGGGAAAGATTATTCCTTTGGGGAAACCTTACATACCATGAGGGAACATTTCCACTGGGAAGGTCAGGACTACTCCGATTCAAAGAAAAGGCTCCGAGAGTTTCTTTTACTCCCCCAGCACAGACCACTTGCTCTCCCCCCAGTTTTAGACATTGTGGATGATGTTTTCTTAGAATCTAGTCTAAATCCAGATTCTCTGCCTCCTGCTCCAGCCAAACCAAATAGATACTATAGAGTGCCTGACTCACACAGATTCCTATACAAAAGCCCTGTTGCTGATCCAGAGACAATCTCCCAGGGTCCCAAAGGGGCTAAGGCTTCTATGGCTAAAAATCCTGTACCCTCTGAAAAGGACTCCAGAGCACTAGATAGGTGGGGGAAGAAGGTTTACACCTCAGCTACTCTAGCTATGAGAGCACTAAATTGTCAATTTCACATGCTTAAATACCAGCAATTCCTAATGTCTCAAATAAAACAAAAGATGGGCACGCACCCTCAACAGTCTGAATTCAAGGAAATGCAGGATCCGTTGCATGCAGTTGAACAGGTGGGCAAACATACTTTACAATGTAGTTTTGATGCCTTGGAAGCTTCCTCTAGAGCAGCTGTTACTGGGTCTGTTATACGTAGGCATGCTTGGTTAAAGGAACAATCTCTGCCTGATCATGTTAAAGCAAAGTTACTAGATGCACCCTTACAGCAGGATGTCTTATTTGGGGTTAAAGCAGAGAAGGTTTTAAAGAAAATGGAGGATAAGGCAAAATCTATGCAGACGGTCAAAGATTTCTTACAGGTACAGCCCCCACGCTTCAGCAGAAATTGGTCAACAAAAAATTGGTCCTTTCCAGCTTCTGATAGACCACAGAGGGGTAAATACAGGCGCCCAAGGGGCAGAGGACAAGCACAAATCCCTTACAAACCTCGCCAATGGGGCACTGCAACACAGAAGGGAGGAGAAGACAGCTCCCAAGCTACCAGAAGGGAAACACAATGACTTAAACCTCAAACTGCCAATCAAAACTCTCTTGGCAGCTCCCTTGGGAGGAAAATTAGCACTTTTTGCAGACAACTGGCGCATTGTCACAAAGGACAAATGGGTCCTAGACATTATCTCACAAGGATACAGATTCCATTTCCACACCTTGCCAAGGATAAAAGGAATGCCAAGCCTGACACAAAATCAGTGGGCAGAGGCACAAAAACAAATTACAGCTCTCATGGACATGAGAGCCATTCAACTGGTACCTACTCGAGAGCAAGGTCAAGGATTTTACTCAAGACTCTTTCTAGTGCCCAGAAAGGACAATGCCTGGAGACCAATTCTGGACCTTTCAATTCTAAACACTTACTTACAAGTACCCAAATTCAAGATGCTAACACTACAGCAGCTTCTTCCCATGTTGGGCAAGAAAGCTTGGCTAGTAACGTTGGACCTCAAGGAGGCATACCTGCATGTCCCTATCAGGCAAAATTGCAGAAGATACCTCCGTTTCATTGCAGGTTCAACCCATTACCAATTCTCTGCACTGCCCTTTGGCTTATCTACTGCGCCCTGGGTCTTCACAAAGTGCCTGGCACCAGTAATTGCATACTGCAGACAAAGAGGAATTCAAATATACCCATACCTGGACGACTGCCTCATCCAAGCAGAAAGCAAGGACATTCTCTTACAACACCTGGCTTTTGTAAAACATCTTCTAAGTTGCCTAGGGTACACAGTAAACGAAAAGAAATCAAAACTAGTGCCCTCACAAAATATGATATTCCTGGGTGCCAGCTTGAATACAACGGCCCAGATGGCTTATCTGACGCCAGACAAACAACTACAATTAACTCAATACTTTAGAACAATGGCAACAAAGACCCAACTCCCTGCAAGAAAAATTCTGCAGGCCTTGGGCTTCATGGCATCTTGCATACTACTAATACCATTTGCAAAACTGCATATGAGGAAATTACAATGGTACCTAAAAAGTGTATGGACTCAACACAGCCACAGCTTGGAAACAATGATACCTCTCATTCCCTGCCTCCAACAGGAGTTTCTATGGTGGTCACAGGCATGTCACCTCAACAAGGGTCAGCCTTTCACCTTACCCCCAGCCAGGCAAACTATGACAACAGATGCATCGGACTATGCCTGGGGGGCACACATGGCAGGACTGTGCATTCAAGGCATATGGACTGCAGATCAAAGGAATCTGCACATCAATCAAAAAAGAAATGCTAGCTGTACAAAATGCTCTGACAGCCTTCAAGGACCTCTTACATCCAGGACAGCTTATCATAAGGACAGACAACACCACAGTAATGTGGTACATAAACAAGCAAGGGGGTACACACTCCTACCCTCTATGCAGGCTAGCAATGACCTTGTGGAACACAGCACTGGCTTACCAAGTTCAATTACAAGCTCAATTCCTGCCAGGAAAAAAGAACACATTGGCAGATGACCTAAGCAGAAACATCATGGATCCCCACGAGTGGAAACTGGATCCACAAGTATTTGCAATGATAACTCAAAAATGGGGGCGCCCAGACATAGACCTGTTTGCCAGCCCCCAAAACTATCAACTAACAAAATTTTGCACAAGGACTTTTCACCATCAAGCTTGGAAAGTGGACGCACTCTCATTCAGTTGGAAAATGCTGACAGTATATGCCTTTCCTCCATTACCCCTTCTCACAAAGGTGCTGCTGAAAGTCAGGATGGAGAGACCCAGAATGATACTCATTGCCCCAGACTGGCCACGCCAGCACTGGTATCCACTATTAAGGAATATGGCCCAGGGCCCACCATGGATTCTACCACAAATTACCCATCTGCTCACACAGCAAGACAATCAGATTATACACAGCCAGCTCAAAACCTTAAACTTGGCTGCATGGCAAATCACCTAAGCAACCAGCCAGCTCCTCTCTCACAAGCTGTTATGGATGTTATTCTGGAGGCCAGGAGGCCCAGCACCAGGAAAGCTTACTCAGACAAATGGAAAAGGTTTTGCGCCTGGAACCAAGCTAAAGGCCATAATAACCTTCAGCCTGACATACCTCAGATTCTGCAATATTTAACTGAGATGTTACACAAAGGGCTTTCTTTTTCATCTGTTAAAATCCACGCCTCCGCTATTTCAGCTCACTACAACACGAATCCTCCCTTATTTTCACATCCACTCCTAAGGCAGTTTCTCAGAGGGGCCAAAAACATTAGGCCTCCCAGGAGAGCACCAACACCTACTTGGGACCTCAACTTTGTTCTGGAAAAACTTACGCTACCTCCTTTTGAGCCAGCTTTCTCAGCTGACTTAAAGTTTATATCATGGAAGACTGCCCTGCTGCTTGCAATTACTTCAGCGAGAAGCGTTTCAGAGCTTCAGGCACTAATGGCAGTAGAGCCTTTCCTCATTTTTCATCAAGACAGAGTTTCTCTACGAACTAACCCCTCCTTTATGTCTAAGGTGGTATCCAGTGTGGCTCTAAATCAAGCCATCCATTTACCCACCTTCTTTCCAAATCCACAGAACAAAGGAGAAAGTCTCCTACATTCCTTGGACGTTCACAGGCAGCTACATTACTACTTGGATAAAACTAAGGTTTTCAGAAAATCTGACCAGCTTTTTGTATCCTATGCTACAGCATCACAAGGAAAGGCTATCTCAAAACAGACCATTTCTAAATGGATAGGACATTGCATACGTTTTTGCTACACCCACCATGGAAAACCAGTTCCTGCTAGCATAAGGCCCCACTCTACCAGGGCAGCAGCTACATCTACAGCCTTCCTCAGGGGGGTGCCAACCAAGGATATTCTGGAAGCTGCAACTTGGAGTTCAGTACACACCTTCACCAAACATTACCACTTACCACTTTACTCTAAGACTAGAGCTGGCTTCGCCACTGCAGTTTTGCAGGGTCTTCTAGCCTCCTCTAACCCTGTTTGACTCCACCTCCCATCCTTAGCTTTGGGATTCTACCCAAGTGTGATGACTGCAGCAGGGTAACACGATGAACATAGTACAGTTTTGTACCTACCATAAATGTAGATGTTCGAGTGTATACCCTGCTGTAGTCCAGGTTACCCTCCCTCCATCCCCTCTGACCTAAGACCTTTCTATACCTTAAAATCTGTTACAACCTTTGTGGTGTATTTGCTTATAGCTGGAGGGATTCTTTGTTTATGCTACACTTTTTATTATTGGTACTATCTACTGACCACCATTTGGGGGGGGGGGGGCACCTGACATCTAGGGCAAGAAAAACTGAAGAAAATGGCGTTGGATGCCTCTCATATACCCCTGGCGCGCTGATGTCAGGGAAGAAGTGACAGCAACCGACGCCGGACCAAGACTTTGGAATTCGGGCCGACTGCAGGACCGCCTGACGGCAGGATAACCCAAGTGTGATGACTGCAGCAGGGTATACACTCGAACATCTACATTTATGGTATGTACAAAACTGTACTTTCTGAATGTTCGATGTTTAGTATTTTCGATTGGTAGGGTTTGATATTAGAACACTCAACATTTTGAATATTTGGTGTTCTAATATAGACCCCCCTTTCCCATTTCTCACTGACCAAGAGAGTGACATCATCATCAGTCGTCATCCACAGAGAACTCCACATTCCACCCAAAGAACTGGGAAACTGAAAAATGCTGCTGTTTTCCTAGCCACCCAGTTGATTTCTCAGGAGTCCAGGACTGCTAATCAAACTCAGGTTTTGAGCTGCAGGTATTGCACAGAAAAGGATTAATCTGCTTCACAAAGACTTTTAGATTTTCTTATTCTTTGCAAAAGGTAGACAAGGGTATCATAAGTCTAAACAAGGTTTCATGTTTTTGGATCAACATTATATTAATATCTGTACAGCAGTTACAGGTTAAGCTGTTATCTAAGGTGTTTTGTTGGCTCACTCTACCAAGACAATGTGTATACCCTTGACTTTCTTTAGAAACTTGTATAGAAGGTATTTATGAATCTGACAACTGGAGTCCTGTCCATACATTTGGTAATGATATAAGCTAAATGTGAACTCTAGATGCAAGGCTTTTTGGCAGGGTTATAATGCATTCTGGCATAGGATATCTGGCCTGTGAGCTGCTGCTGTTTTTCTTTCTCCTATTTTTGATCATTCCTTTTGTGTTTTTGGTACTTCTGGACTCTGTCCCATGAGATATATCCACTGCAGGAGACAACATAAAGTACAAATCTGTGTACGTTATGTATGTTTTTTTTTGTCATGATAGTCCCACTACACCATTGGTCTATTTTTAGGGTAGGCCAGAGGTGGTAGTTCTAATGACTAGGGGAAATTTGGCCAGGACATCAGAGAAATGCCTTTACTCTTTTTACAGGGGGCACTGTGGTGTATTTCCTGTTGGGAGAGGAAGAAGTGGAGGATGAACCTAATGACAAGATGGCGATGTGTGTTAAAGGAGGTGAGAAGAATTTGGAGGTTAATGTAAAAATGGAAAAGGCCCAGCAGCTGAATGTATTCAACAAGTTGCAGAGTGGTGGATTGAACAATATATACATTTCTGGACTTAGAGATGACTGATGTTAGTGCATGTTAGTGCAGTAACTTGGGCTGACGTTGTGGAGGAGAGAAGATTCCAGCCCATAGTAAAGAGTTGTTGTCAAGTATGGAATTGTCAGAAAACCAGGAGACAGAGAAGTATCAAAAAAGCTGCAGGACTGTGTTATGCCATTAGAACTGAGTGAGTTACAGAGGGGTAATTCAGATATGCTTGTGGGGAGAGGAGAATTTAGAAGTAAGCAGTCTGTCTGAAGTTCTGCATCCATTATTGCTGAGAAGAGCTGCTTTTTTTGTCCAAATGACCATTAGTTTGAATCGAGGTAAAATATGCCAGTAAGCTGACCAGGTATATGGCCTGGGACTTATTATATTGTTAGGGTTTGTTATACAAAATGTTTGACAAGTCACATTGGTAATAAGCCTTTTTGTATGTTACAGTAGAAAATATGGAATATATGTGTGTGAATGAGAGGGAGCATAGAGGAATGGTGAGGATGCAGGGAGTAGAGTTGGTGAAGGTGAATGAGTTTAAATACTTGGGATCAACAGTTCAGAGTAATGGTGAGTGTGGAAGAGAGTTCAGGCAGGATGGAGTGGGTGGGGAAGAATGTCAGGAGTGATTTGTGACAGACAAGTACCAGTAAGAGTGAAAGGGAAGATCTACAAGAGGGTAGTGAGACCAGCTATGTTATATGGGTTGGAGACAGTGGTATTGACAAAAAGGCAGGAGTCAGAGCTGGACATGGCAGAGTTAAAGATGTTAAGATTTGCACTGGGTGTGACGATAGTAGACAGGATTAGGAATAAGTATATTACAGAGTCAGCCCAGGTTGGAATGTTTGGAGACAAAGCCAGAGAGGCAAGATTATGTTGGTTTGGACATGTGCTGAGGAGGGATGCAGAGTATATTGGGAAAAAGATGTTAAGGATGAAGCTGCCAGGTAACAGGAAAAGAAGAAGGCCTAAGATAAGGTTTAT
The DNA here is from genome assembly GCF_019279795.1 of Protopterus annectens. NCBI lineage: Eukaryota > Metazoa > Chordata > Ceratodontiformes > Protopteridae > Protopterus > Protopterus annectens. Next base: position 319,713,457 of record NC_056731.1, read on the forward strand.
GGATGTGGTGAGAGAGGACATGCAGGTGGTTGGTGTGACAGAGCAAGACGCAGAGGACAGGAAGAAATGGAAACAGATGATCTGCTGTGGCGACCCCTAACGGGAGCAGCCGAAAGAAGAAGAAGTAGAAAATATGGAGCTAAAGGCACAGTTTGTTTCCTGGTTTCATCAAAAGGCAGACTGGTCATTGTGATTCTTGGAAAGATTAAGTAATTAGTAACTATAATTTGCAGCTGAAAGATAAGTTAGACATTCAGATTAAGACTAGTTAAATGCAAAAGGATAACAATGAAGATTATTTGAAAGGCCGTTGCAGAATTTTACATGATGTGAAAAAAAAGTGACTGAGGATGGGAATATATAAACTTGAGAGTGGGAAGCTCAGGTTTCATTATTGATCAAAAATGAACGGTAAATCATTTACCAATTAGTATTGATAACTGGAAACAGAGGCACTGTATTTTACTGGAACCGGTCAGCAATGTGATTTTTTGGGGAATATTAATGGTTTAGTGTTTGAATGTCCCAGAAATGCTGTGTTCAGTCTTGACAGATAGGAGCATACTGCAAAGGACTGTGTGTGGCAAAATGAATTAGGGTTGGAGTTGAGACGTTTATGTATTGTTTGCACAGATTAAGATGTTTTGACTACAGGAACACAAACTAAAATGTTAACAGCACAGTTTGAGGAATAGAATGAAATTAGTGAAGTAATAAGTATTAGTGGAGAAGAAGGTGGCAGGAAGAACAGAATGATGGTACAAAGACTGACTTAATGAGATGATCTGATGTTGTCCTTTTCATTCTTCCTCACTATTGGGTCTCTGTTCTGACCCTCGGATCCATCCTAGATGCATTTTACAGACTTGGATCCTAATCTTGAGCTCCTCCCTCTACCCACAATGCTCTACCATCTCTACAGCTTCTCCAAATCTTGTTTGCCACCTCAGTGAACAGACACGGATTTCTTCTCTCGAGCGCCTGCAAGTAGCTTAAGTTAAGTTTTGTCCTTCTAGTTTCTAAATTTTCTCTTCCATTTGACACCGTATCCATTTCTTACCTTACCTCTTCTTCCAGTAAGTTTCTCAGAGGTGTTAGGGTCTCTTTTCGCCTTTCTTTCTCCCTCTCCTTTTTCTTGTCAGGCCTTTTCCTGCCTTCTGACTTAACAACAACAACAAAAAATTAGAGTTAGTTAATTAACTGTTTTAAGTGTGTGTGTTAAATTGGGTAGTTTAGATAGTTTAAATAGTTTAAGTAGTTTAATTTGTTCTCTACTGTTTGTAGCTGTTTATTAATACTGTTTAGCTTCTGTTTACATTTTTCGGAAACTGTGGATCCTTTTTTCTGTGTTTCAGGATGTCAGACAAACCTTCCAGTTTTAAGAGTTGCTCTGCCTGTTCTCATAAGATTCATAAGTCAGATGCACATTAGAAATGCATGTACTGTCTTGAGCCAGAGCATTTGCGGTCTGCCTGTTCTGTTTGTGAAGGATTCAATCTTCGAGCTATTGCAGACCATAGGAATAAGTTGATTCTTTAAGGGCTGTTGCCTGCATCTTCCTCATCTTCATCAGAGACTCAAACTCCCTCTATGAGTCATCATAGATCCTCAAATCCTAATAAACACCCTCATTAAACTTTGAGGGCCTCTTCAGAGCCACCAGCAAAAGTCCTTGGAGCCAACCTCCTCGGATCTGAGACTGGCTTCTCCTGCGTCGGTTCCAAAGCACTCCTCTGATCCGATAGATGTCATTTCTGTTCCAGGTTCCCATAGGCATTCTACCTCTACCTCAAATTCTAGATCTAGGGATCCTACAGCTAGCAGCCAACCCCCTGAATATTCAGTCAGGGCTGTTTATTTAGCTTTACCCGTAGTTATTACAAACTCCTAAGGAGCACTTGAGGCCTGGTTCAACTACTTCCTCCTGATCCTCTAGGAGCTTATCTGATATAGACATGTACAGGATGATGCAGAGATTCCTCAAAATCAGATTCAGATGGGAGTTTTATCAGCTCTATTCCCTTTCGGGTCTGTGAGTGTTTGCGCCAAACTATCCAATCTCCTTCTCCAATCCGACTGCTTTGGAGTGCCAGGATCCTAGATACCTAAGAGAGTCAGTGGTGTTAGAGCTGAGGAAGCTCCCCTCCACAACTCCGACAGTTACCCTGACTGGCTCTGCTCTGATGTTGTCGGATCAGAGTGGGTATTTTATCCGAGAAGTCGGCATTGGATCCGAGGGTAGGGGTTTCACTCAAAATTTGTCAGATCTGTCCCTTCCCTTGGTGCTTTGGCTCTCAACATCTCAGGTCTGATTCTGTCTGGGGGTGCAGCTCCAGTGTTGTTCCTGTCCTCTCTTCTTCGGCTCTGAGGAAGAGGGAGGGGGGTTCACTGGGTCCATCGGCTTTCCAGGTTATGGAAAGGATTTTCTCCTTTCACAGAGATCTGACCTCTTTTATCTCTAATCCTCCCCATTGCCCTCTGTTGGATCTGAGCACTGAGCCCATCATGCTTGTCCAGGGTCAGCCCATCCTGAGAAGTCCCTGAGATCTCCCCCAAGAGGAAGCCCCTCCTTCTTCTGATACCTCCCCGATCATCCCTCAGAGGAGGCTCATCTTAAGAAGTCATGCAAAAGGAGGTACATAGACTCACCTCTGGAGTCCTTCGCGGAAGACACAGACTTTGTTGAGGGAGGAGGATCCCAAGATCGCCACCAAGTAATGTCTCCTTTGAAGACATCTTAGAGATCCTTAGGCAAAGAAGTAGCTCATCTGGCCCAAATCCTTCTACTGAGGAGTCTGTGTTTTTGGAGGCTTTCGGGGTGGGCCTGTCTGTGTCTTGGATGACCCTCCTGGCAGATGACTTGATAGACCTAGTCTCTCGTTGGGCCTGGAAGGAGCTGGACACTATTGAACCCATCCTCAAGCACCCACATAAATTCTTATCCACCCTCAAGGACAGACCGTACTGGACTAAGGGTGTTTCAGTGGATGTCATGGCTGTGGCAGCAGTTACCAAAAAGGAGCTAGCTGAGCAGAGCTCCACTGTCCACCCACCTAACAGGGAGTCAAGAGCGATGGACAGATTTGGTAAGCTCATCTATGCCTCGGCTACCCTTGTATTGAGGTCTTAAACTACTTGGCACACTTCATTCTTTTGCAGTTAGACCTGGCTAAGGAGCTTTCCAACTGTCTACCAGAGACCATGCCAGCAGAGGACTACAAAAAAGCATCTCCCCAACTATGTACTTTTTTCTTCTGTCACTAATTCTTCCATGAGGCTCATCTCCCATATGCCGGAAGGCACCTCATGGGCAGCCGGCTTAGGTATTGCAATCAGAAGACATGCCTGGATGAGGCTTTGTGTTTTTGAGGACCCCTTTGATGGCTCCTCCTTATATGGGCCGTCCATCAAAGATACCTTAACATATAGTGAAGAGGAGAGAAAGACTCTTTCTGCCATGGGGATCAAGTTTTCTATTCCTCAACACACTTTCTCCAGGAATCAGCAAGGTAGTAAGAAGACTTGGTTCCAAAGATCCAAAGGGTGTTTTCATGATAAGCCCAGAGATTCTTCCGTGAGAGGCAGAGGAGGAAGTTTCAATGGAAGACGCCAACCCAGGGGCAGAGAGGGTCTGCAAAATCAGGGGTACAGAGAATGCTTCTCTGATAGACCCTACCAGCACTCCTGAAGCTTTGCCCAACTACTCGGCTCTGGAGGAAGTTAGGAGTCGTTTTTCACTCTACCTAGGCCCCTGGACCAAACTTAAAAAAATGCTTGGGCGCCAAGTATAATATTCATAGGTTACTAAATTCCCTTTTTCCTTCCACCTCCTCAATCCACCACCCTGATGTTCCACCCAGTCAGAAGGAGTATGCGGTAATAGAGGTTCGCAAACTACTGGAAAAAAGTCATCCAAGAGGTCTCAACTGAACAAAGGGGATCTGGAACCTACTCCCGCTTCTTTTTAGAGCCAAAGAAAACCTGGGATCTGAGACCTATTCTTTATCTAAGCAGTCTGAACCTGTATGTAAAGAAGTAAAAGTTCCAGATATTTACGGTTCAGTCCATTCTAACGCTGTTGTGAAAGGACAGTTGGATGTGCTCTATGGACATACAGGATACATACTACCACATCAAAATGGACAGACATTCTAGAAGTCATCTGTGCTTCAGGCTGGGAGCCAGTCATTACCAATTCAGAGCACTGAACTTTGGACTCACTACAGCTCCCAGGGTGTTTATCAAATGTATGGCAGTGGTCGCAGCTCACTTGAGACTGTGGGGATTCCATGTGTTTCAGTAAGATCTGCTAAATGCCCCAACCAGGCAGCAACTAATTCAAGCCAGGAATTATCTATTTCATGTCCAGCTCCCTTGGCATCACCATAAACCTTGTGAAATCGAATTCTTCTCCAGTACAGTTCATTCTAGATACTCCGTCTCCACTGGCAAGATTGATACTTCAAGCCCTTGGATCTGTGGCAGCTGCCATTACTCTGGTTCCATTAGCAAGATTTTTATATGAGTTGTCCACAACTGTTCAGTGGTCTATTCTTTACCATTCCTTATCTGTTCCTATCAAACTAACATCAGTCTGCAGATGGCATTTTCATTGGTGGATATTGTTGGATGATCTTTACATTGGCAGACTGTTCTTCTTCCTTCCCCCTCAGCCACTGTGACCATGGGCGATTCCCAGTGGAGGTGGGGGGCATTTCATGGGGAAGATGGTCTAAGGCTCATGGACTCATTCAGAGACCAGGTTGCATATCAGTGCTCTGGAGATGAGAATGGTCCTCTTGATGTTGTAAGCCTTTCAGGACAGTCTTCCTCTTGATGTTGCAAGCCTTTCAGGACAGTCTTCCTCTTGAAACTACTGCAAATGACACAGACAACATGTCAGTGGTGTAATACATCAACAAACAAGGAGGAACCCTTTCATACCCATTATGCAGAGAGGCCATGAGGGTCTGGGAATGGGTGATATCTTGAGACCGCTCTCTTCTTGTAACACACATACCGGGGAAATCCAACATTTTGGTGGACACTCAACAGATCCATTTTGGCTCCTCATGAGTGGTACCTCAATCAGTCGGTGGTGAATTTGATTTTCACCCATTGAGGCCAATCGTGCTGTGACCTGTTTGCTTCCCCCCAGAACAACAAGTGCAGCAGGTACTTTATTCTGATCCCTCCTCTGGGGGAGTTACTGAGGGATGCTCAATTTAACGATTGGCCCTCCAGTCTCCTTTATGCCTATCCCCCTCTTCCATTGATCCCAAAATTTCTACAGAAAGCCAGAAGGCTGAAGAGCTCAGTAATCCTCATTGTCCCATACTGGCCTTGTCAGTTATGGTTCCCCTGTCTTTCGTCTCAGATGAAGTATCCTCCTTGGATGCTGGAGCCCACTCTGGACCTCCTGTCTCACTCGACAGAGATTCAATATCCCAATCTACATGCTGTCAAACTAACCACTTGGTTTCAAGAATTCCATTAATTGTACAAAAGTCTAGGCTTACTTCCCCTGTAAGAGACATTGTGCTAGCTTCCCAAAAAGCATCCACTAAAAAAGTACACAGAAGCAAATTAAAAAGTTTTGCTGTTTGGACCTCTAAAGAGAATACTGATCCCTTTTCAGCACCTGTTTCAGCCATCCTTATTTTTCTTACGTCATTCTTCAAGGAAGGGGCTAGTTATTCTACTATTAAACTTCAACAGGCAACCATATCAAACTTTCATGCTGGAAATGTTTTTGGTTCCCTTTCTGCATCTAGGTTATGCACGGCATTCCTGAAAGGGAGTTTTCTATTTCGACCACCAATAAAAGACCCCTGTTCACCGTGGGATCTCACTGTTGTTCTTCAAGGCCTTACTTAAAAGCCTTTTGAACCAGCTAGTGATTTGTGAAATTAATTTTCTGATCTGGAAAACCATATTTTTGGTCGCCATTGCATCAGTAAAGAGAGTTTCTGAACTTCAGACCTTATCATCCAAACCGCCTTACATCATTTTTTATAAAGATAGCGTATCCCTCCATACCAATCCATCCTTTATGCCTAAGTTGGCCAAAGAGACTAATCTTAATCAGTCTATTCAGTTACCGGTATTCTTTCCAAATTTATCTAACAAGGGCGAATATGTTTTACACCTTCTTGATGTCCAAAGACAGCTCTATTTTTATTTTCATAGAACAAAACAGTATAAGAAATGTGAACAGCTGTTTGTATCTTTTTTTTTCTTAACCGCATAAGTCAAACAGTCACTACCGTTACTCTGGCCAAATTGTATTTCTCTGATTTATTCAAAGAATGGTTTACAGTTACCTCGCCCTCCTAAAGCCCACTCTACTAGATCTATGGCCACTTCATCTGCTTTTTCCACCAGAGTGTCAATTGATGGTATTTGTGCCGCAGCCACCTGGTCAAAGACTCATACTTTTGTAACTCACTGCAAATTGGACATTGTCTCCAGAAGCAGAGCTTCTTTCAGTTCAGCAGTTGTTGTTTGTCTTTCAGCTTTTTCCAGGTAAGGGGTTGCCACAGCGGAACTCTGGTCTGGTAATGATTGGTAGTAGATTTTTACGAAATGCCAAGGTGCCAGCTTGACGCCCAACTTTCAACGAATGCATGCCCATTTATGCACGCATGTCTTTCGAACGCTACCCAACTGCGGGGAGGACATGCAGACTCCACACAGAAGGCACTCCCAAGCCAAGCTGAGAATTGAACGGGAGAACCTCTTGCTGTGAGGTAACAACACTACCGCCGTACTCTTTAATTTCAGCAGTGCTCTGGCATATTCTTCCTTGAGGCCACCCAAGGCTAGCGTACCTGGGGACACTAACCAAATTGTGAGGAAGAATGAAAAGGACAACATCAGATTTAGAAGTTATGTACTTACTATAACTTGGCATCTATGTTGTCCATTTTCATTCTTCCTCACCTTCCCTCTCAGCCATCCCCCAACCTAGTGACTCCTAGAGGAGTGAGTGAAATTGTAGGATCTTTTAGGATCCTGGTTTGAGTCTCTGGTTCTTCTTTCTGTCTTTACAATTTCTTTTTTATGTAAACAAGCAGCAAACTCGATCTGAGAAAGCTGCAGAGAGGGTAGAGCATTGTGAGTAGAGGGAGGAGCTCAAGATTAGGATTCAAGTCTGTAAAATACGGCCTAGTCAGATCCGAGGGTCGGATCCGAGACCCAATAGTGAGGAAGAATGAAAATGGACAACACAGATGCTAAGGATAGAAAGAATGAAGATGAAACTATGGGCAACAGAGTGAGGAAAAATAAATGGAAGGGTAATCTTATAAAGAAAGATTAGCCTATAAAAGGAAAAGGATAGTTTATGCTTAACAGGTTTAAATATTAACATTATTAAAAGTGATTAAAAAATATTTTTATCATACGAGTGGTGTCTAAGTGTAAAACGTGACTTAATATAGTTGCTGCATATGAGATTAATTTCAGATAAAAAAAGTTTGATGTTTTATTTGTAAAGAAAGTATTATGGTCTCTGTGGAATAATTGCCTGGGAATTTTTTTTATTAAGAAAGAAATATACTGTAAAGGTAAAATACATTGCTGTGATTGAACCAAGCAAGTTCGTGGTCATGGTGGATATAAGGATGGGTAACTTTATAAGGTTAATTGTAATTTATGCACATACAGTCTTGATGGAAAGAGTACAAGTATTTGAAAATCTGAAGAATTATATTACAATGGTATATACACTGTTATAGTACGTAACATAAATTGTAATTGAAGAAAAAGGGAGGGAAGGTGGATAATGATGTAAAATGTTTTAAGGCAGTATTGCAGATAGTAAACGTAAAGTTAGGGATGGGAGAATCTACTTATAAGGCAAGTCACTGAAAAAAGAGTTGTATTAGTGGTATATTCAGAATGGGGAAAATAGAAGTATTTTTTCTGATAATCGGCTATTACATCTCATTTATGGGTTAATGAGATAGATGATGATTGGATTAGGCAAGGGAATTAAAAGATTAACAGGAAGGGTGAGGCAATGGAACAGGAAGATTGGTTTACATATGTTGATATGAGGGATTTGTATTGGTCATGGGAAGGATGGTGAGTAGTATTTGGAGAAAAATAAAAATAGCCATATAGATAGAAATGGAAGTGATATAAAAAGAGAAAAGTATTTATAGTTTGAAAGAAGAAAATGAGAAGGATGTGGAGATGGAACAGAAGCTGCCATTAGAAAAGGAATAATTAGTAGAGCTTATAAAATATTGCATGATAACTATAAGAATCAGTCAGAGGAGGTTAGAAAGGATTGGAAAGAGAGATTGGATGAGCAATTCACAAAGAAAAAAGGCTTGGGAAGAGAGATTGTATAAGCAGTTCACAAGGAAACAGGAAGATATATGCTTGGAAATGTTTACATAGATATTTTCATACCCCCAGTAGACTGCAGAGAATTTTTCCTCAGGTAGATAGGAAGTGTTGTAGGTGTGATGGGGAAGAAAGAGGTAATTGGTAACACATTTTCTGGGAGTGTGGTAAGAATTCCCTGTGGAATGCACTGTCTGAGATGCTGGGTGGCAGATTGGTGTGATGAGGGAGATGATTTTTCTGAGCTATTGTACAGAATCATAGTTGCCTGGACATGGTAAGGCCTTGCTGTGTCTAATTCTGGAGGCTGCCAAAAAAGCAATTACTAGAAAATGGAAATCAAAATGTAAACCAGCTATACTAGAAGTAGTGAATAATAGTAACAGGTAAAACGACTGGAACTGAGATCTTTAGAAAAGGGTAGGAGCAAACCTCATAGGAAAAAAAATGGAAGTTGTGGTAACAAAATATACAGGAGAGGAATAAGGTTTAATAGAAGGCAGGACTTAAATGAGTAATGTAATGTTTGGCTGAAAATGATTGGGTAGATTATAAGTTATGTATAAAGTTTGCAACTGGGAGTTTGTTAGTATGGTTTGTGATGTCAAATGCTTGGAACTAGGATTGCATCTTGTGTTTTGTTTTCATTTATATAAATGTATGATTCCCTATGTCACAAGTGATGGTTTTAACAAAGATGCTTCTTGTTAAATTATTCAATTCCTGCCTTTTTTATGTAATGTTACTTAGGTTATACAATATATCTATATATATATATATATATATATATATATATATATATATATATGTATGTATGTATGTGTGTGTGTGTGTGTGTTTATAAATGTGAAGTTGTTAATATAGTTGAATTACTTTTATATAAATTTAAAACTAAATGTGCTGATTCAATGAAGGTGTTTAAAACATAAGAGGTGTAACTGCTGGCAGAAGTATTATTTAAAAGGACAAAAAGAAAAAAAAAAGTCCTTTCTTCACTAAAAACGTAAGGCATAAGGAAGTTTTGATCACAAGGGTACTGGATGGTAATAGACTGAAGGAGAAGCAGGAGCAAACTGTAAAGATTGAGAACACACGGACGAGTAAACATCATGTAGTAAAAGTGATCAGTGTTGGGACACAACATCAGAATCAAGTGAACAGAAACTGATGTTGTGCAGTAAAATAAATGTGCAGGAGCTAAATTTGTTATTGAACTAGATGGATGTTAGCACAGTGCTGGAGTATGATGGGATATTGTATAAGCTGAGATGCAAAGGTTGCATGAATTTAAAGTTTATTTTTAAAAAAGGAGAAGGGGAAACTTTGGACAGTGTAATATGTCTGTAGCACTTTGTAATGCTGTTTATAGGATTTTCATGAAAGTTATTCAGGAGCAGTTTTCAAAGGTATTAAAAGATACAGAACAAGAGAGTACAAAGTGAAGCTGGGAAAAAGGTGAAGATGTGGGTAAGGAAGGAGGTGCCAGATATTTTTGTTAGGTAAAAGGGAATAGTGAGATTAATGGTATCTAATGTAAGAAAAGCGTTCAGTAGTATCAACTACAGTCAAATATGCATCCTCAGGGATTAGGATATATGAGAAAAGATGATTCAGTTATTGCAGTCTGTGTATATTAAGACTAAGCAATAAAAGATAATAGTTGACTAAGTGGAGGGATGGTTGTTATGATCATAGGATTGAGACATGGTTACTTGATAAGTGGCATTATTTTTCCAATAGTAAAATACAGTGATTGAGAGTAGTGGGAGAAAATTAGAGGATGCTATATTGGAGATGAATGGTTAAGTTACCAACAGTATGATTTGATGTTTGAGTAAACACTGATTTTGAATAAGGATCATTCTGCAGGAAATGGAGAATATTTTAAGAGATGTAGGATTGACAAAAAAGATTAAGGAGTTGTTGAAGATAGAAGTATATTTTAATGAAATGGAAATTAAGGCACTGGGCATGTGTTTTTGAAAACACGAGAAGGTAAAAACAGTAAGAAGAGAGTGCAAAAGAGAGATCATGATGTTTATTGAAGGCGTGTAGAGAGTACCATTCAAGAATGAAGTTTGTCTTATAAGCATTACTTAGGCAGTGTAGATGTGGTACTAGTGCCTGTGAAAAAACAGTTGGCAAATGAAATGTTCAGTTTTATTGGTAGTCAAGACTGAATCCCATAAGAGGAGGAATTAATATGTATGTACATATGTATGTAAGCAAGAAGAAGAATGAGTCTGCTTGGTCCCGACACCAATTTAGCAGCACTGCAGGCTTTTTTTTTGAAGAAAGTGTTTGGTAGACGGGGCAGTGTATTACATAAACTGATCACAAAAGAAGTACTTGGCTTTTGTGGAAAGTATTAAACAAAGGAAAAGGAAATGTGTAGAGATAGGGACTTGTACAGATATAATGGATACAATATAATGAGCAGGGTGGAAATAGTACTGAAAATGAGAGGAAAGAATGGTGTAAGATAATAGTTACTTTTATGTGGATTCCCGGGAAGCAGTGACTCTCAAACAAAGTGTAGGGATTTGTAGAAGAAAGGATAGGTAGAACAGGTTGTATAAGTGGTCTGACTTTTAAGAATTTCATTAAATAAGTGATTCATTAAGGCAGAAATTAAATAAAAAGAAGAAAGTCTATGCCTTAAATGTGATTGCATGGTGGAAGAAATAACTGTTCATGTTTTCAAAGAGATTAAAAGAATTTTTGAGAAAAACCTCTATGACATTTACACAAGAATGTTTGAAGGGAATTAACATGGAAAGATGGTCTATGGAAATTATGGAAATAGAAACAAGGGGCTAAAAGAAATTCGGATTGATTTACATGAAGTAACAGGTGTGATGAAATACTGCATAACAAGCAATGCAATATGAGAGATGTATTAAAATAATGTTTTGGTTGTTGTAGAAAAGGTGGGGGGAGAATGGAAAAGTACACTGAAACTGCATGTATGTTGATGTGAATATATATATATATATATGTATATGTATATGTATGTGTGTGCATATAAGTGTGTGTGTGTGTGTGTGTGTGTGTGTATATATATATATATATATATATATATATATATATATATATATATATGTATAAGTGTGTATGTATATGTGTGTGTGTGTGTGTGTGTGTGTGTATATATATATATATATATATATATATATATATATATATATATATATATATATATATGTGTGTGTGTGTGTGTGTAAATATGCAGACAAGTTATTAAAATAAAGAATCCCTACTCTTTTTTGATACTTGGCTTAGGATCTTTTACATCTGCCTGAGCTACCACCTACCCCAGGCAGATAGCCCCTTAGTTTAACATATCATCTGAAGTGTGGCACACTTAGGCATGCAGCCCCCACCCCGTATGCTTCAACACAGGGGATTCAAGCATCTGGTGTGGGAACAGAAACTACAGTCTTGTGATCTTCCAGCACCTCTCTCCCCTGAGGGATTATGACTGATACCCCCCTGCCGTACTTCAGAAGTACCGTGTCCATGCCTGTAATATTTCGCCGTGATGTTAACTCCTGTGCTGTGCACCTTTTTTGTACAACAGGGCTGAACGTTGTGACTGCTGTATGAGCATTATTAAAGTACACCGATATACTGACACGGATGAGCAGTACTTGGGACGTCGGGGGAGGCCCCGCTACGACAGGTATATGTTTCACTCCTTAGTTCCTTCGTTACTAGTGTTTTTCTGTTCCTTCCTTCTGGCTGGCAGCCTATGGGACCTCCTGTAGAAAGCAGCCCCTTCATCTCCTTATAAGTCGAGTCTGGCTGGAAAAAGGGGCGCATGTACTTTAAGGTGGTCCTCTGCTGTATGCAGTATCACCTTAAGGCATCCTGCAATCTGTGATTACTTGATAAGCTTGCAGAGTGAGGCTGTACCTGCACACGGTCCTAAATCATCTTTTTACTATAAAATGTTTTGATTTCAAATCCATGTATCCATAGTTACCAGTTTACTGTACTTAACATTTCTCTGTTTTTTTTATAGATCATTAGGCAGTAGGTTTCTGCTTATGTCCTGTCCAAGAATTTTCAGCTTGAAATACTGCCTTCTAACGAGAACAACAGCCAAGCCATCTTTCTAAATACATTTCGGTAATGTACTTTAGTCCACAATTCTTGATCTTTGGTTATGGGGCCAGAGCTTTCCTGTAGTTTTGCTCAGGCAACATATGAGAACTGCCAGTATGCACATAACCTAACAACTTGCTGCTTAGGGAGATTACTGCAGAGTTGAAACTTGGCTTGCAGAATTTCCTGAGAAGGAGATAAGCACTGCTGCTTTTAAAACATTTGCAGCCAAAGTTTGGGTGTTATGGAGCATGTATGAGGGGGTCAAGCAACACAGTCCCTGCCGGATTTGCTACCGTTTGTTCAGCATTAATCCACTGTTGTACTTTTCACCATTCTGACAGTGGTGGAGCACTGTGAAGGTTTTCTGATTGTTCCGTGTGCTGCCAACCCCCCAGGTATTTATTCACTAGGTTATCCGCACATCTTTACCATTTATTGATAGTTTTTCCTTCACGTTCTCTTTTTTTTTTTGAGAACTGAGATTGGCTTCAGTGTGATTATTTCTGTATTTGGCTGTAATGGGGAAAAACATTTGCTTCTCTTTTCACGTATTACAAACTGTCTAATCTTTCTGCAATTATGCATGACATAATTAAAAAAAAGCTTTTTCATGGTTTTACTATTGTTTTGTTGCCACGATTTAGGTTTGCAGGGGTGTCCAACCTTTTGGCTTGCCAGGGCCACATTGAGTGAACAGAAATTGTCTTGGGGCCACATATAAAATACATCAGAGAGTTAACTCTTTCGCTGTCACGGGTGGCCAAAGTCGACCTCCTGGCTGTACTGTAGGTGCATTCGAACAATGAGTAAATGTAATAAATGCCTAATATTTGCCTTAAAATTCTAATTCACATTCTAATTCTTAGAGTTAACTCTAACATCTTAGTTAATATTTTTTTAAACAAATAAACAGGTACAGAATCATTCCATTTTTATGAGAAAAGGTGTCCATGTCTTCTGTCAGAAGAAAGAAGGGATGTACAGATGATGACGTGAGAAAAATGCATCACCCAGGCAGACTTAAAGACAGCAGCTTGCTATCAGCAACTTACTATGTTAGCATGTTTATAAGTTAACACAGTAAACAAGAACTGACATAAAACACTGATCATGCCAATCATCTGATGTTCCTTGGAGTATGTATAATATGCGTTCAAGATGCAGTCTGGCCCATTGTGACCAGAGATCTCTACAACTATACAAGTATAGATACTATCATCAAATGGAGGAAAAACACCTTCTGACAGTGTCATCTATTTCCATTTACTAAAGAAGCTCGGTTAATACCATAAGACTGCAGTTACACAGAGCCTTCTCAGGAATGCTTGACAACAAAGCTTAAAAGAAAATTAGTTCACAGTAAAAAGAAAAAAAAGCTTTTTCAGGTAGATGAAAAAGAATCTGATGACAAATATCACGTATATGGGTATGGTGTCAGTTTTATGGCACATAGGGAAGAAACTCTGACTGAAACACAGACAGCCTAGGTAGATTATCACCCCAGGTGCCGGAGGAACCAATGATGTGGGGAAGAGGAATGATGAGGTAAAAGGCTGATCACTTTTTGGAGGGAGGAGGGAGCAGAATGTGAGAACATGTTCAAGGGCACACCCAGGGCACATGACCTGGTGGTGACGCTATAGCTGTGATAACAGTCGTCAATCAAGTTGCTAGATGGCTGGGCATAATACAGGGCATACCATTATATGAGGAGGTGACTCCCCATGGCACCCCTGTGCAACCACCATGTGATGTATAACATACAAGTATACAAGGGGTGAGTAGGGACACCAAGAAAAATCTCAGCTGGACAACTATTGAACCTGTGCATGCCATGTCCATTGCTTGTACTTGGATGTTACTAGGCCCTTGGGCGAGAAACCTTCTCATTTGGAGGGACACACTCATTGCGGAGGGAACAAATCCAAGGTAAGCTTCCAACAAGGTGGGCATCATTAAGTATGTCAGAGGTATGGGAAATACTGCGGCTCTAAAGTCAGCAGCAGATGCCCAAAAAGTATCTAAATATAACAAAGATTTTTCATATTGCCATTCTTTGCAGTCATGATGTCTACTCAAAGATGCAGATTTGTTAGATAGTGTGAAGACCAGAGTGATCAGTAAGCCTCAAGAGATCTGCATTGGTATTTATTTGTCTGAGCATAGTAAAGGGTATCAACACCATTATCACAAGAATATGACGTAGAATCAGTTATCTTTAAACCTCCAAAATACTAACTGCTTTCTGTTTGCCAATTTCTACTTCCTGTACATAAATGGTTATATTTCCAAAAAGTTGGCTATAGTCCCAGGACATTTTTAAGGCATGGTACTGGAATAATTCCCTACAATAAAACTCGTAGTCTGTGCTGTCAGTTCCAAAGGCAAAGGAAACGTGCATTTGAATTTTAATTATAAAACAAAATTAAATGACAATTTTTATACTACAGTATTCACCTCCGTACAGAAATGCATCTTCTTTTTAGGCCCAATGTTACAGCAACACAAGGTATTTGTGTCATTGGTAAGATTTTTTTAACACTAAGGGACTCTGGCTAACAAAGTTCGCAGATGACTGCAAACTGGGAGCCATTATTGAATCCCCAAATGACGTGGATACTCTACAAAAGGGCCTTACAGAAACAGATGCTTGGTGCCAGAGCCATGGGATCAAGCTCAATGCCAAGAAATGTATAGTTATCCCCTCTGGGAAAAAACATGTACCCGTGAATTACCATATAGGTGAGAGTACACTAAACACCGAAAGTGTGATAAGAGACTTAGGGACACAGGTGGACAGTGGTCTCACCTTCGATAACCACATCGCCACAACAGTCAGGAAATCCTTCTATGTGGCACACCTCATCACTAAGGGCTTTTCATCCAGAAAAAAGGAGGTCATTGTCCCACTGTACTCATCCCTCATTAGACCCATTATAGAATACAACGTCCCGTTTGGTATGTACCTCTCAAGACATCTGCAACAACTGGAAAGGCCGCAGAAATACCTCACTAAAAGAATCACAGGCCTAAAGCAGATGGCCTACGCTGACCGCCTTAAAAAACTCCAGCTATACTCTGATTCTTTTTTTACATAGAGATTATCATACTTTGTGTAAAAAGTGGTTAGGGCCCATTATGCGTGAAACAGTGTAAACGGCATTATAGATTTCATAAAACTATAAAGAGGAATTAGATTGTGCCAGGTTAGTCTTAGAGGCATGACTTACGCTATTTCCTTGCGTAGGATGTTCGGCGCCCAGCCCTTCGAGTGCCAGGCCGGGCTTCGGAAGCCCTGAGTCACAAGAACCGTCCGCCGGATGTGAAGGGTCTTAGAATGGTCGAAGTGGAGCCATTGGCTCCCGCGAGGAGGACTCTTTGGGATCCCAGGGTGAGATAGCTGCTTGTTGTTAGCGGATGTGGCCTCTCAGAAGAGGTTCTTTGGGTGATGCCAGTGGAGACTTTGAAGTGCCAGAATGAGCTGGGGTGGCAGGGCAGGGGTGATCTGTTTCCAAAGGGCTATGCCCCTCAGGCCAGGTTTGAGTTCAGCTCAGCTCCTCCCAGTTCTTCTGGCTAGTGTGCCCAAAAATGCTTCCATGGCAGAAGGGTTCTTTTTCTTTAATTAGGGGTTCTTTTGCCAAGCAGGCCAAAGACCTAGGCAGCTTTAACCTTTAGGAGTTTTGAGCAGGCTTAGGATGTTTGAAGTCTTGAATGAAGACTATTTTGAATGCTCCCTTTATTCTGATTCTCTTGGTTTTGATTCTGGAGGCTGAGCTTCTCCTCCAGTACCTTTTCTCTTTTCAATTCTTGCTGGATCCTTCTGGAGCTTCTTATTCTTTCTTTGAGGTGGGACTTCTTTCATTCCAGGAGCATTTTTGAATTTCTTTTTTGGCATTTTCCTTTGACTGCCTCCCTTTTTGGAGCTAGTGGAAGATGAGCACAGAAGCTTCTCTTAATCTCCTTTTTTGCCTCCTGCTCCTGTTAAGCGGGATAGAGTATTACAGGGTGGATGAAGTTCATAAGTTCTTTGTTAAGAGTCCTAGGGCAGACCAATTCTCCTGTTAGCCAGGAAAGTAAAGATTATGCAGCTTCCCGGAGCAAAGAATCAGGTGCCTGGGCTAAAAAGCCATAGGCTTGGATAGATGGGGAAAAGTTCCTTTATACCTCTTCTACTCTGGCCATTAGGGCTTTGGTGCCGGTTCCATGTTAAAATACAGAAACTGGCTATTTTCACAGTTGAAGTCTAAGGTTGATTTGTTGGTCTAAGGTAACTATCCATGTTAAAATACCAAAACCATCTAACATGTTTCTGAGCAATTAGGTTCTTGATCTTAAAGGTGTGGTGATTTGGTACATACAGTTGAGCGTCTGAGGTACATTCTTTGCAGCAGGTGGGTAAGCTGTTCTTGCAATGTGGTTTTGATGCTGTACAGGCCTGCCTAGGTTGCTGCAACTGGGTTTAGATTTCAAATTACAATCTGATGCCTGGTTTCAAAAATTTTTCAGAGTTGTAAAAAAAATGGAGGACAAGGCTAACCCTATTGTGACTTGAGTTGATTTTGGTTCTCCTTACCTGGCTAGTCTTGTGAAGATGGCCTGCTAAAGGCTAGATGTATCCTTCTTATGATAGATTTTCTAGGGGTAGATCTCAAAGGGTGTAAGTGTCCATCTGTCAGGGCGGTTTCTCCTTCCTTTCTTGGAGTTCCCAGTCTAGGTCTCAGGAGGGGTGAGGGGCAGGGGTCCAGTCTTCCGTCTGCAGACTCTTCTGGTGACCTTTTTCAGCTGCCAGAGGTATTCTTCTCTGGTAGCACCTTTGGGAAGGAAGGTTGGCACTTTTTCAAAGAATTGCTCTTTAAGAGGAAGAGATAAAAGCCACCTTGGGGGAGTTACACCACCCGGTTACAGGTTTTATTTCCATACCTCAAATCCCCCAGGTTTTATTTCCATTCCTCCTCAGCAAAGGCATGCCCAGGCAGCATACCAAATTTGCCTGTTTTCAGAACTAGGGCTAATTTTCCTCAGCAGTCACTAGAGGGTGGGCCTAGAAGTTTTTTTTCTCGCCTGGGGCCTAGTACCAAGAAGGGGAACGTGGAGACAGGCCTTGGAGCAATCTATCCTACCAACTTATCTGGACATTATAAAGTTCAAAGATCTTCGTTACAGCAGCTTTACCTTGTTGGGGCTCTAATCATTGGATGACATCCTAAAACTCTCAAGGAGGCTGGTAACTTTTATCTATCAGAAGCTTGCACAGATGGTATCTTTGTTTTAGAGCTAATCAGGAAGTATATGCGTTCTCTGCACTGCCCTTCTCACACTCTACCTTCTCCAGAGTGTTCACAGACTTATCTCAGTCTTATGCTGTCTCAGGCTAAAGGAATACAGATCAGCTTTCTTCAGGCTTTCTTCAGGCTTCTGGCATAGCTCAGGGAAGAGCTTCTTCATATTTTGGAATATGTGATAGCAGTGCTACTTTGCCTGACTGGAATATGTGATAGAAATAAAGTCCAGTCTAGTATATTCTCAGGACATGTGCTTTCTGGGTGTAAGACTGGTCTATGTGCTCCCAGATGTACAGACTGGACAAACAAAAGAGTCAGGACCTTTACTCTGACAAACAAAAGAGTCTTTCCTTTTGACCTCAACAAACTATCTTTTCGCCTTAGGGTACATGGCATCTTGTATTTCAAGCCTTCCCAATGCCAAACTCTTGTATCTGGTGCTTCCTGGTATCTCTTATCATATGTGGACAGCACTGCCAGATGCCAAACACTGTCATACCAATAATACCTTGCATCTGGAGGAATTTTTGTTCTGGGCTCGGAATGTCACCTAAACAAAGGAACTCTCTGTAACCGAATGTCAGAAGCAGTCAATTTTAACTGGAGATGCCTCAGACAAAGCTTGGGGAGCTTCTGTAACCCGAACAGTGATACAAGAGGAATGGCCTGCAAAACTGGATACAAAGAATAGGAAAGGGAAGGAGACTACAGCAGTCAGACATCAATGTAAGAGATGTGCCAGTAGACAACATTAATATAATGTTGAGTGGAACAGACAACACAACTTCTTCGTAATGGTACATCAACAAACGGGGGAACACATCATGTTCCACTCTATGCAGGCAAGCACAACACTTGTGGGAACTGCTCTCAGGGCACAGCTCAATTCTCAGGCTCTATTTTCACACAGGTCATGTGCAACTCCTTAGCGAAGATGTCACCTTACAGCTCAATATGGAGGCAAGGCAGGTGGAAATTGGATCTCATTTAGCAGATGTGTTTGACAGTGTCTGGGGAACTCCCCCAATGAGGGAATTAGATTCTCATGTAAACCATCAAAACCCAAGTTTTTATGGATTTTTTCATCAAACAGCTTGGAAAAACCATTTTCTTCCCACAATTTGAACAGGGGGCTTTTGTGTATAGCTTGGAACGCTTGCCTCCTCCCACTTTCAGTACTCCTAAAGGTGTACTAGGACAAGCCTGCCCACATTTTAAAAGCTCCAGATTAACTTCAACAGCACTGGTACCCATTGGTGAAGTCCCCAGTTAGGGGCTGCTCCAGGCCTCGCGTGATTCCACACCTGTTGTCTGGGAGGACAGGTGCGAGCCAATGTCAAACTTCACACTCTTCACCTAACACTGTGGCATATTCTGTTTTTGAACTTGACTTTTAGACAACTTCCCTCTACAGTTTTGACAGTGATTTTGGAAGTTTCTCATACTAGTACAACCTTTCAAAGTGTTGGCATAAAATGGAGTCAGATTTTTGTTTTGGGCAGCAGCAAAGGATTTTGAATGTTTTTGGCCTAATTTAAAGTTTAAAATTCAATCTCTTTTTTTTACTGGGTGGCTCTGTTTGTCGCTATAACTATATTTCACTTAATGCTGTTTCTGCTTCTTCTTGAATGTGATGACCTCCTTTGTTTGTGCTCTCTATGTTTGTTCAAGCAATTTCTTAGAGGGGCAAAATATAAGACCCCATTAGGCTTAGCAAGAATTGGCTTCTCCAAATTTTGTGTTGGAGAGAAACTCACTCTCCAACTGAGCGGAGATACCTACAGCTACTTCTTGATTGAAATATTTGAAGACTGCTTTTTTTTTTGTTGGCCACCCTGTCAAGAAGAAGGGTTTCTGAATTACAGGCCCTTGGCAGTTGAGAGTTGATTTTGATTTTCCATAAGGATAGGGTATTACTAATCCTTCCTTTATCCCTAAGGTTCTTTGGTTTCTAGTGTGGCTTTGGTGCTTCACTATCCATCTTTTATACCAAACTAAAATGGTAAAAATAAAGGGAAAAGATTTTTGCACATTTTAGATGTATTGACACAAATGTAGAAAGGACAGAACTAAAGACTAGCAGTTTCAGGCAGTCTCAGCAAGTTTGTTTGTTTCTTTGTTCTCAGGTTCAGAGGAATTTGTCTCAGGTCACTTTTTCTAATTTCTAAGTGGATTGGTTTTGCATTGCTTTTTGTCATTCCCATGGGTTCAAAGGAGGGTTCCAGCTCATTCCAGGCTGCATTCACTAGGGATACTGCCACTTGATCTGCCAAGGAGGGAGTGGCTTGGAAGGATGGCAAACTAAGCAGGCTTTGGAGTTCAGAGGCATGACTTTCTCTTTGCATTTAAATCTACCTCTTCACAGGGCACTCTTTGCCACAGGGCTTTTGCAAGGGCATTTTACACTGCTGGCATGGCCATTGACCCAGCTCTTTGCTTTCTGCTTTGAAGAATTCTACCCACAGCAGCAATGCTGGAGTAGAGAACCTAGTAACACAGAGTACAGTTTGATAAATAATTGTGTGTATTACATGAAGATCCACGTACTGCTGATCAATTCTCCTTCCCCCTGTAACCTTCCCTGGTTGTGTGGAGGTGGTTGTAAATATTATGTATGTATTGTTATAAATATGTGCATATAAGTAATTATTAGGTGGTTGGTGGTTGGTTGTATTTTTTGGTTGTTTTTTTTTTGATTTTTGTTTAGGGTCTTCTCTGATGGGGGGGAAAAAGAAAAAGGGATATGCGTCGGTCATGCGCATTTTGTACCCTGGCGACGCCCTGATGTCAGTCAAATGTGCCTTGACCGACGCCAGCCTTTGATATTCCACGATGACCGAGGACAGCCGGACTACCAACCCAAGTGACTGCAGCAGCAATGATCTTCCGAAACACACATTTTTATGGTAGGTACAAAACTGTACTTTGCATATCGTCTACTCAGAGGCAATCTCTGCTTAACATACAAGGCCATGTCAAACCCAGAGCTGTTGGACATGCTACACTTAAAGAAATCCCAATCTCTCAGAGCCACACGCTCCAGGGATCTAAACCTTGTCATCACAATAAACAAAACATAATGGAGGGATAGGTTCCTGACCCACAGACTCCCCAGACTCTGGAATAGATTGCCCATACATGTCAAGCAGAGTGCCTCTTTGGCCCTCTTCAAAAGGAACCTTGACGATTGGATGGGAGAAAGGAAATTCACCCTGGGGATCACGTCAGTTGCCCTGCTAGACAGGGGTCCAGGGAAGTAAATAGTTTGGGAAGAAATAGCCAGGGAATTGTTATGGCTAGGCTTGTATAGGCCCTAGGGCTGATAGCCTAGTACCAACCTATGAACCTATGAATGTTTTACAGAAGTAGTCTATCAATATCTTATTACCATACCAGCCTAGATATGACGCTTCCTACAAATGTCAATATCCCTACATCACTCTTCCTGGTATCATTATAAAATTATCAGGGCAAACAAGAGAATATTCAACTTTATACAGCCCACTGCATGAGCTAACAGAATCTAGAAAAAAAACAGGCAGCATATTCTCAAATATGTAAATGTTGTCCTAAACAAGTAAAATACATTTAAAATGACAGTAAAAATCATATAGTCCGGGGAACAGCTTTTATTTTAGATATGATTTCAGAAAACACCCTACTAATAGGATTCTGAGATATACTTAGTTGTCCACATGAAAATTATGAAATGAATTTGAAAAAACAGTGACCAATGTGTATGTAGTAATATTATCAGTACCTAGTCATACAGGACCAAATTTCTGACACTCTTGAAATTTTCTTCAAATTTCATAGGAAGATATGCCAGAACTCTCACTCCAGAATGTGCTTTTTGTTGCTAAGTTCAAATACAAAAACACATACACAATTGTATCTTAGTGTAGTGTGGGTCACTGCTTGAGTCAAAATTTGGTAGGAAGAGCAAGCGTAAATCCACCAACTTAAAACTTCCTTAAGAAAAATAAGCATTTTTTTTTTTTATTTCTGAAGCAGTATCATCATAAAATAGATATATTCTGATGTACTGCATTCCTGTGGGCAAAAGTCATACCACCAACCCTAATGGAAACTGTTTATAATGCAGCAACTGGACTTTAACTAAGCATGCCAAATAATCCATATGTCAATCCCTTTGATTTATTAACAAAATTTTCAGGGAATTATAACACGATGCTGTGACAAAAAATATGGCCTTCTACATTTAAAGACTTAACTGATTGCAACTTATTTCTTCCCAACTCTTTGAGAGCTCGGAGGAGATACCAGACATTCTTCAAAAATCTGCATAGTTGACAGGTACGTTAATTCAGTACAGTACTGTCTGTCTCTCTCTCTCTCATGCACACACACACACACACACACACACACACACACACACACACACACACACACACACACACAAACTGTTCTTCTATTTTCATGCACACAAACATTTTGCTTTCATGCATGCACTCACTCACTCTGCACTTACCTCTTAATACAGTTAGGTGCTGCCCTTTGAAAGGCAACAATGACAAATCCATACCGAATCCCTCTTCAGCATGAACACACACACACACACACACACACACACACACACACACACACACACACACACACACACACACTGATACTTTGGTGTGAAATAACACAGTGGCGCCAACACACAGGTCCTACTTCCGCGCGAAAAAAGAAAACAGGAAGGGAGCTTTGGTGCATGCACTCACCGGCATTGCGGTTACAGGTCACGGGCGTGAAAAAGAAATGAAAAAAGTGTTTTGGCGCATGCATACACTGAAGTTGCAGTTAAAGGTCGGGGGCCGCAGGTTGGACATATCTGGTTCAGAGTGATACCGTGTCTTTTGTGTTTTCTCTTTAGGGTCTGACCACACTTGTTTAAGCAGCTCTGTATTGTGTACAAAAAAAATAAAATAAGGAAATGCACCACTAAACAGACAGACTTTGCCCTCTTTGTCTTTCAGCTCATTCAGAGCTGCATGTGAATAACCTTCCTCTCCCATAAAGTAAAGAAAAATGTGTCACCGATTCCCGTGAAAAAAGTCTAATTAAAGTAAAATGTGTCTGTTCAAACAAGAACTTTTAAGTAAGGTTCAGAGTCTTTTGCTGCCAAAAGAAGTAAGACAAAAGACGTAATTTCTGCTAGCTCCCCACCTTCTATTTGTAGTGTAGAGAAGAAAGAACGAGTTGATAAGCGCTTGTGCAAGAATTGCATCTGATTTAGTACCATTGCCATGCTTTAGTAGTATCACCGCTAATCCTGCACCATATCTGGCTGTAGTGGTGTTATGACAGAGTGAACTAGAGTGATTACCTCAGGCATTTCAGTGCTAATCCAGTATGTCTATGCGGTCCCCATAGGCAGCAGTCATGAAGAAATTCTGTATTTCTTATCATTGTCAACAGTAATTTTACTCCTGCTGCATAAAATAAACACGCATAACCTCTCCATCCAGGAAGTCACCAGTTCCGAAACAGCAGCACTATTTGTTTGACAAAATACTATGTTTAACTCTGTTCATAATGCATCACAGCTCATGCTGCTGCCGCTACTACTTTTTCAGGTAGGCAAGAAATTAATATTATTTAAGTTGAAAAACAGTACAGAATCCCCATTCCTTTGTGCAAACCATGGATGGGTACAGGTGTTTATGACATTTTAAGCTTTCTAAAAAGGAGTCTAGAAGAATGGTTTCTGCCATGTATCACTCAGTTGAGACCACATCCCTGTCTGTCACTCTGGCACGCACTCTGATATTATAGAGCTTGGTGTGTTAGTATTCTGCGATAACTAGCGTAAGTAGTTTATTGCCGTCACATGGCTGCATACAACATTGTCTTGAGAGACCTGACACACCCTGTAACGTTAGACATCTGCTGAGCCTTTCTGATTCACTTAGTATTTTGTAAGATCCAAGTTAGATTTATAAGGGAAAAAGTTAAAAGTAAGTAATAAGTAAATAAATGAAAAGTACAATGTTGCAGCAGTAACAGTATTACATCATTTCTCCATATTTTAGTGAGGCCTTATTGTAATAGGTTTTTGTTGAGGAAGACAGAATTTTTTTTTGTTCTGTGACACGTTCAGGTGTGTTAGGGCTTATTCCATGCCAAGGAGGGATAGAGCCCTCACTGTGACCCATTATACCTAGATTCACTTAGGCCCTGACAGTGGAGGATGGAGGTGAGCATCCAGATTCCTGTTTACCACTTCCTGGTGAAGGTACAGCTACGGCCTTCTCCTCAAGCGTCATATGACAGATGGCCAGGTGAAAGCCACAGAGAAGAAGAATAAATAAGGTAGTTTGCCAAAGAATACATGCAGTTTTGTTGGGGGGGGGGGGTTGAGGACAGTCAGTGGTACTTGTCATCATTTGTTGGGCTTGATATTGTAAGCTGTAGAGAGATAGACATCCAACAGTGGCAAGGATTAAACAGCATCCATTAAAAAATAATTCCTAATGTCAAACAGAAGGCTAAGCCATCTTTGTCTTCCCTGTCTGCCTGGCTAACTTTCAAGAGAAGTCTGTAATGCTGGTGCCACACTACTTGGGGGGGCAGTTATGGAGGCAAGTAAGATACACACACACACACACACACACACACACACACACACACACACACACACACACACACACACACACACACACACACACACACACACACACACACACACACACAATATCATTAGTGTATCTTGTATGTTTACTAAATTAATCTCTGATTAGATCTTCAGGGAGAAGAGAAAGAAACAAACCCATAGTAGGACTTGATTAGTAAGTCCTGCCTCGTAATTAAAACATGTAAAACTCATGACTCACATTATCTGCTCATTTCCAGAAGGGATAAGAACTTTGTAATGCCTAACAAAACATACAGCGTGCATACAGGTCAGTGCTCTGGCTGGTGAATTGTTTAATGCAGTAAATAACTATAACAGTCTTTCAAAATTAAATTATTTCTACCAGTAAACTTATCAGAAACTCTTTTCTTCTAATAATTATGAGAAAACCTGCCTTCCACCTAGAAGTATACACCAGTATATGCACATAGTCTGTAATGCTGGTGCCACACTACTTGGGGGAGGGCAGTTACGGGGGCAAGTAAGACACACACACACACACACACACACACACACACACACACACACACACACACACACACACACACACTCACTCACTCTGGTGGCTAGGATGCATCCCCCCCCCAAAAAAAAAGATTTGAAAAGTCATAATTACTAACAATTTCTAGACTTCCCCCATTAACTCCATAGGTTATTATGATAGCCCTTACCAGGAAGATAGTTTAAGATATGCACCTCTTCTAGTCTCAAAAAGAGGTATGAAAGCGTTAAAAGAAGTATAGCTTTCTAAAAGCAAATTCTGATCCATTGTCAAATTATCTGTATCCTGGAGGCCTGCAGGTTAGTGTCTTGGTTATGAAATGTGATGAGTAGCAAAAAAAACAAAAGAATGATGTACTGAAAAAGGCATGTAAACAGAGATGTAAATACGTGGGAATATCATAAAGGCACATAAGCAGAGATGTAAATACGTGGGAATATCATAAAGCATGTAAACAGAGATGTAAATACATGGGAATATCATAAAGGCACGTAAGCAGAGATGTAAATAAGTGGGAATATTACTTTGCTTGGTGGTAGGGTCTGCTTACATGTTCATAATTCTGCCTTGGAAATGTTAAACCCCTGCAAACGTTTTGACGTGCAGAAAAGAAACAAGACAAAATTGTGTCCTTTTATTCCTTTCTTGCTTCTGAGAATGAAGAATGTGCCGTATTTGTGGTCTGTGGAAGATGATCAGTGTCAAAAGACAGAATGTGTTTGTATAAGCATTTATGTTATGTTCAAACCTTTAAACCTTTACAAGTAAACCACTTATTTTTCTTAAATATTAATGTCCTTGTTATGTACTCTTTTTCATTTTATCTTTTTGAAGATGAAAATACTAGTAATTTGTTTAATTTCGTTCTTTATCTACCCTATTTTTTATGTACTGTTTTCTGAGTTTTGTAATTGTGTAGTTTTGAAACCACACTTAGCGATTCCAAAGTTTATTTTTGAAAAAAAAAATGTGAATGGCACAAGTCTGGTGGGGGTCAGATTTATTGCTAACATGCAGCTGCCTTGTTTTGTTGTTAGGAGGTTACACCGGTACAGCTGTACTAAAAATAGGAACATCCTAGTGCAAGTTTGTTTATTTTGCTTGGGAGAAGAACTTGGAAGCGTCTCAGAGTCCAAACCAGATATAATTTATACTGCTGCCCTGGGACTTTATGCATTTTCTAGACCTGCCTAATGTACACAGCCAAAAGAAACATTCTTTCTGAACTATAGACCAAGTGTGGTATTGTTCCTTACTCAGTTATGCTTGCATGCCCTGGAACCACTTGTAGTCTACTTTACAGTGTACGGCGGTGTACAAGAAAGTTATGAGGTAGTTATTCCCTGTGGCTCCTTCCCTGTGCTTCTCTTGTTGTATTGCTAAAAGACAGCTTTTGGGACAAGCTGCTGTGAGCTCATTGAATGCTAGCTGTCAGAAG
Organism: Protopterus annectens; assembly: GCF_019279795.1. Lineage (NCBI taxonomy): Eukaryota > Metazoa > Chordata > Ceratodontiformes > Protopteridae > Protopterus > Protopterus annectens. Next base: position 319,739,784 of record NC_056731.1, read on the forward strand.
TGGTTTCTTACTGGTACAGGTCACTGCAGAATGACTACTTAAATTCTTTAGTCTTTGAACACATCTTTCCATACCGCAACAAGGCTGTCTTGCTAGTGGTGTTGAACAGGTTTCAGTTTGTATTATTGCTTTCTGACACTTTTTGTACCTTGTGTGTTTACAGAAAGCTTTGCAGAAGTGTTCGTCTGTCTCTGGAAACAAATACCTATCTTTCAGTAATATGACAATTGTCTAAATCATTTAATTTAGTAAAGCATATTGACACACTGAAGATCCAAAATATCTTTAGACTTCATAGGTAGCACTTGGAAGGTTTATTTCAAGCCTGCCTGGTTATTGGAATTCACAGACAAAGTGTTCATCATTCTGAGAAACAAGGACTGTAGTCTCTGTATTCAGGCCATATAACACCAGTGACCTGGGAAATGTTCTTCCACTTGAAGAGGTGATACTCAGCCATTTCCTTCAACTTGTTAACTGTATATGTAGGAATAAAGGTACGGTTAAGTATAATACCAGGGTCAGTGGTGTAACATGTAGCACACTTTCCTTTGGTGCAGAAGACTGTAGGTTCCATTCCCACACTTCAGTGCAGCATAAGGGAGGTTGCTGCACTCTTTGGACAGGACATTAAATCAAGACCCCATCTACCTGAGTTGTTGGTAGCTCAGACACATGTAAAAGATCCCACAGCACCTTTTGAAAAGAATGGGGGAAGTTCCCCGATGGCTTGTCCAGATTTCTTCTAGTAGTATAAATACCACATATGGTCTCCCTTGAAAAGAGGCTACTAGCCTAGTGGGACTAACCTGGTCAACAAAGGACAGATGTAAAGAGAAATAAATAATAAAATAAAAAAATAACTTAAACCACAAGTATCTGCCAGTAGAGGAAAAAGTACACTTCAGAATAATTGTAACTGTACTTTAGTTGCCACTAATGTGATTTAAAAGAAAACTTTCAGTAGCGTAAATAATGGCATAAGTAAAAATTCACTTAATACTGTAACGAATGTTAAGTAAAAGGAAAATGAAGAAATTCAGTTTTATGTAAATGTTAAGACTCCTAACGTCTGCCATAGGTGCGGCAGGATGTTACACTAGATGAAAGGCCTTTTTCTCCACACTAATTCTCACTTATTGCAGGCAAGATGAACCTTGACCAAGGATATCCTAATGATCAGAACTCTGTCTTACAGGAGGTGTAGAATATTGTATACAGTATTCTGCCACAGAAGACTTGGAAGTGAGTTCCTGTAGCATAATATTTAGTCCTGAAAGACCAAAAAGTCAAGGATTAGAACAGGGCAAGTCCTGAATTAGGAAGGACCAGAACATCATGATGCATATTTTAGCCAATATGAAGTTCTGCAAACAATTGTAAATGTTTGTTCAACATATTGTGCAACTTAAATGTACTGTATTACCATGTGAAATGTGACAGGGTACAGAACCTGTAAATCTGCAGATCAAATGAAATAGGTTGTACATTCCAGGATACCATAAATGGCATAAATTATGTCTCCAGGTTGCTGGGAGGGTAGTACCCCATTATGTAATGTTTTCTTATTCAAGGTTATCAACTCTCGGTAAAATAAATACTCAGGTTGTTGAAAAAACAAGTGTTTCTGGTTTGCTGAACTTGTGTAACCTCTTAAATTGGTCTGTATTGATTGCATAGGCTTAGGGATACAGAGGGGTGTGACCCAATCATAAGACAGAGGCAGTTACTATAGTATGCGGATTCATAATCAATGGCAAATCTTTTCAGTAGTGATACTCTTTTTAATATTAGAACATATACATTCAGTGTTTGGGAACACCGTTTCTTATTGATATTTGGATGTACTACTTAGCCATGAAAGATGAAATGCACTTCAGTAAGTCATAAACAGTACTTTGGTTAACATCTATCTCTGCTTAATGAAAGAGTTTTTAAAGTGTTTGGAGATTTTTTTTATGGATAGTAGTTTTTAAGTCTTTTGCATTTGTGATTTAGATTTCTGATCTTAGGCTTTTTAAGCTGTTAACATAAGGGAGGGGTCTCCTTCTGAAGTTCCCTGCCTAGGTATTTTGGGGATGGTTGTTAGGCAGTAACTGGTAGTGTAGAATGTGAGAGTCACAGTAGTATTTCAGCTTTTTTACTGTAATACCTGTTGTGTGCTGGAGAATATTCTTCAATGTCTGTCTTCTGACCTGTGTTCAGCTGTGCACAGAGATGATTGTACTTACAAGAGTATCCTACTATGTTGTACATCTTACTGTTTCCACTCTGCCAGTAGGAGATTGCTTTGCATTCCAGTAATTAAATTCTGATTGGGGCAATGATTTATGGCTTTTTGGTCCTACTTTTAAGGGGTCTATATTACTTTAGGGAATGGCATTTTCGGTTCGCTTACATCAAACATGACGTTTGTTGAACTGTTCATACTGAGATCGCCGTATAGTAAGGATTGGGAAATTTGCCCTTTCCCCACTGTAATGCAGTCTTGGTATATGTAATTAGCAGGGGGTGTGGGGGATGCAGCTGTCCACAAGAGTGAATTTTGATGAACAGCATTTCCGATGAAATGACGTTTGCTGAACTGTCACTTCGCTGAAGTGATATAGACCCCTTTTAAGACTTCCTTATCCTGCTAATTGAGAGAAAACTTTTCAGTGCCATTGTTCGTAGATTCATAGGGTACTAGACCAGCAGTATGTAAGTCATTGTAGGATTAACCAATAGTGTCATGGAAGAAGAAGAACCTTTGAAAGTAAAATAATAGTTCAAAAGATGATATAGGTCTTTCTAGGATATTAATTTGTAAGGATTTTAGAAGCCTAGCCATACATTCCCATAAAGTTTTTAGCTCCTATATTTTAAGTATGAATAACCCATACATGAGCAGAACATTTACATGTTGCTCCTATCCATGAGAGACAAGGGTGCTAAATCAGGAGTGAATTTATGGTTACCAGTGCATTTATCCATATTATGTTTGAAATGTTTAAGTCAAGTACTTTGCTTTATATGGAGAGGAAGGTGATTCCAAAGAAGTGGTATTCTCTGTGATACATGTCTCTCCCTGTGTCGCGTTCTGTATATGTTGCAAAAGTGATTGAGATGCCTTGCACAGGTGGTTACACCCCCACTGGACTTCAGAATGTGCAGTAGGTCTGATAGGAGAAGGTCTGTTGAGGCTTTGTAGCTAAGCTGAGATAACCTCTCAGTACCCTGTATTGTCACTAAGAAAAGGGACAAGGCTTTGAGATGGTCAGCATAGTTTTTTTTTAATTTAGGCCCTTGATTTTCTTAGTAAGAAAGTGTTGTGGGCATTCAAGTTTTGTGAGGTGTTTGAACAGGTACATACTGAAAGTGGCGTTATCCTTAATGAGCAGCCTGATAAGTACAGTATACACTAGACTGACCACATCCCTGGACCAGGACTCCATACCCTTAGTAATAAGTTGTGCAGTAAAAAAGGACTTTCTTGCAATAGTAGATACATGGTGATTGAAGGACAATTCATTGTTTACTTCACTGTTTACATAGATTCCCAGGTCCCTAACTAATGAATCAGTTTTTAAGGGTGTGTTGCCAGTATGATAGTACAAGTGTCTTCTTGCTTGCCGATGAATACTGTTATACATTTTTTGTTGTTTAGTACTAGTCCATGGTTTTGACACCAGCTACTGGTTTGGGAAAGGCCTTCTTGAAGAATCTTGGTGTCCTCTGAGGAACTGATGATGGTACCAAGTTTATAGTCATCTTCATACCTGGTCAGCTATAAACCCTTAACAGAATAAAAAGACAACAAACAGGAAAAAATAACGCACTTTAATCTTCCTCAAGCGCTTCGGCACAAGCCTTCAAGGAGTACAAATCACTAAAAAATACATCAAGTTTAAATATACCTTACAATCAGTCAGTCAGTTGTACCTTAAATTAATAGCCTCCAATTACATTCTAAGTTAGGACCCCGAGGAGCCAAGGTCTCATATTTCAAAATAAAAATACTTTCTTTATACAGCAACTTTTTCTTGTATAGTTGTTCAGAATGAAAACCTATTGGAACTTTTTCTAAAATAATAGCATGTAAACCTTCGGGATTAAAATCATGAAATTGCATAAAATGTTTAACCACAGGATTAACTTCTTTCGTATTAATAATATTTCTAATATGTTCTTGAAGTCTTATTTTAAATTTCCTTTTGCTTTCTCCATTGTATACTAAGCCAAGTGGATATTTTAAGGCATCTATAATGCCTTCAGTTTCACATGTATAAATCTCATTAGAATAAAATGCATGTCCATTTATATGGGAAAAATTCTAACTACATAGTGGGCAGGATTCACAATGGCTTGCACGGAGTCTAAGAGTAGTGTAAGGCTCCATGCAGCCATCATGTCTAACGAGCGATCCACTAACAGCCTGTAGGGGCGTGTAAGAGAGCTCCTAAAATGGCTCTTACACGGACAAGGCTTGGATATGCGAATTACCTCACTTGCAGCCGAAAGGCATGCAAATGAGGTAATTTTGCGAACCAGGAAGCACAAACCTGTCCGTGTAAGAGCCGTGTTATCTGCAGAAATGTACTCAGCTGACAACTGAGTACCGTTCTGCAAATAGCACAATGGGCCTTGTCAGCTGCAAATAAAGGTTGCATATGTTCCAGGAAGCATGCCGATGGCCAAATATGTGGCCACTGGCAATATGCCCCCATGGAAAATTAAAATAAAAATGTTTAAATGTAGCGCAGCGCCACGCAAACGGGCTGCGCTGTAAAAAAACAGAAAAATAAAATTTTAAAACCCACAAACGTGGGTTTTATTCAAACCATGAATTTACAATGTAAGGGAATAGCAGGCTGAAAACAACATGTCCACCGACTAGGGGTTGCTAAGGGGGGAAGCTCAGTGTAAGACATGTAACCAAGCATTAGTAGGCAATCCTATGTAAATGAGTGTTAGGATAGTGAATCACACTTTTACATAGCAAATGAGCACAATCCCTGGAGTGTAGGAGTAGGATTAGGGGTGGTAACAGAGTAAGAGATAGGTGACATCACAGGTGGGTATGTATGAAAGAAATGCAGCTCAGTGGAGCAGAGTGGCATGTGAAAGCTGTCAGTCACACATCATGGAAAGAGGTGTGTCAAGAAGTAGACATGGGAAAACCAAGAAATGGAAGGTGTACACTGTGGATAACACCAAAGTTTCTTGCTGGCCATGCATAGGCCCGAGTAAGATAGGGTGCATGCGTGTAAGTTCGACTGCGCACGTTTAAGCTGGAGTAAGCATGTAGGAGCCTGTTTAAAGACCTGTTAGCTCATTTGCGCTGGTGTACGCGCGTTTAAACCCGAATAAGCAAGTTTTAGTCCGTCTAAGCATGTGTGCATGCGTGTTAGCTGCTGTGAGCGTGTTTGCGCTTATTTGCGCGTCGCCCCCAGAAAGGAAAAAGGAAGCAGAAGAAATTGTAGGAAGCTACCAGGGAATACTAGCAGAGGTAACAGGTGAAAACAATCTGAAGCAGGCAATTACACAGGCAGAACAGTAGCCCAGCCCAGCACTTAAAACTCTGCAAACAACAGTGCAGTATGTTTCTCTCAAGAGACACTGCAACACTGGAGTAAGCTATTACAAGTGAAAACTGAAAAAGCCTCACTCAGACAAAAAATGCTAGGGGCTGCCATAGCTGTTATAAGGCAACATATGCAACATGCTGAGGGTGGTGACAATGCAAATGGTGCCGGACAACCCACAGTGAGGAGACGGAGAAGAGTGTACAGGCCCAGGGTCACCTATCAGGGGTTACATGAGCTGGAGATAGTGGCACGCTATAGAGTAGACAGAGACCTCCTACAGCAAATTGTTGAGCTGTGCAGGCCACGCCTCACACACAGAACCAACAGAGGGGAACCCATCCCAGTGGAAACCAAGGTATGTGTTGGCCTAAGAATACTAGCAACAGGTACCTTCCAGAGACCAACTGGTGATATGATGGAGATATCACAGGCATCAGCATCCAGGGTACTGCACCAGTTCCTGGATGCCATGTCAGCACATGTCGGTGATCATGTATATTTCCCCAATTCCCGTGAGGTATTGGCCAGCAATATGCGTCTCTTCCATCAAATAGCGGAATACCCTGAGGTAGTGGGCACAATAGACTTGCACGCACATATGCATCAAAGCACCAGCCGGTGAGCGAGGTAAGGTGTACTTCAACCGCAAGGGCTTCCCCTCCATCAACTGCCAGATTGTGTGTGATGCCCAGGGCATAATACTGAATGTGTGTGCTGGCTGCCCTGGAAGCTACCATGATTCCCATATCTGGCATCTGACGCAGCTGTACCAGACATTTGCCAATGGGGACATCCCACATGGTCACCTACTGGGGGATGCTGGCTATGCACTGGAGCCATGGCTGATGACACCCATCAGAAATGCACACACACCTGAACAGGAACGCCATAATGAGGCACATGCACAAACACGTAATGTAATAGAGCATGTGTTTGGGTTGCTCAAGTCACGGTTCTGGTGCCTGGACACATCTGGTGGAGCCTTGCAGTACTCACCAACTGCATGTACCCAAATTGTCATGGTATGTGCTATGCTACATAATATGATTCTGCGAAAACAGCTGCAGCAGGACCAGCATAGGCCTGGGCCAAACAGCCCCCACCATTGCTAAGGCCATCACAGGCAGAGCGTGACTCGGAGGAGGAACAACCTGAGCCTGCCCCAGTAGGCAGAAGGAGGCGTGCCCAGTACGCCTTGGCCTTGACAAAGAGGCAACACATAGCACATACACTGGCTCAGTAGGAACCCTGGAAATGATACCTCTCTCTGACTCACACGTATAGTAAAAGGGATGCCTAACATGACACAAACTGCTTTCAAACATGTAGAGGGAGTGTAGTATGTGCATCCAACATAGGCAGCCCTGCAGTACCACCTGAGGCATAATTGCCATGTGTTAAGCAATGTAACACCATGTAGTATATGCAAACGTGATGACCCTGACTAACATACTACCCTCACCAAGCATGATGCCACAATATGAAGACAAGATGATCAATTACAACAATTGGCTTAAGTATTGCTGTTAGTCAAAGGAGATCCAATGCCTGTCAGCCTGGGATGACATGCTGAGCAAGACATGATGCTCCACCTACTAGGGATGGCTTGCACCTATCACCCCTGGCCTTTTGGATACTAGTAAAGCCTGTTGTCACCCCCATAATGCCTTGAATAGGTAAGGCTCAAAACACAAGCCCACCTCCATAGGTATCACAAGGGATAAGAAACTAGAAGTAATGCTACCCAATGCCAGAAGTCTAAACTGCAAGATGCATACAGTCCAAACTCTCCTCAGCATGGAGAATGTTGATATCTGTGCAGTAACAGAAACCTGGTTCAAGGCTCACAAGAGCACCCTAACACTAAAAGGTTACACCTCATACCATGCTTTACAGCCCCAAAACATGGAATAAACTACAAAAGGAGGGTGACTATCATTAGTTGTCAAGGATAACCACACCCCCAGGTTGGTGCCACAGCAAGAAGCAGCATGGACTACCCATGGGCAAGTAACAGTGGCTAAAACTGCCTCCCAGTTTGTAGCCTGCTACAGACCACCCTCCTAAATCCAAGAACCGCACTTGGCCTACATGAGAACACATGAAAATATGAAGGTCTCTCCAAACAACATTATATTGGGCGACTGCAACTACCCAAACATAGACTGGGAGCATTATTCTAGCTCCAACACCCTAGGGCAAAGGTTCCTAGAATTCATAAACCAAAATGCTATGGAACAACTTACCACTCCCACAAGAGGGGTAAGCATACTGGACGTGATAATCACCAACATGGGGACTCTATGCACAAGACGAGAAGTGTATCCCTCACTGGTAAGATCAGACCATAGAGTAATCTCACTGGATATTCACATCCCGACCCCAGTCCCTGGCCAGAAAACCACAGTGAAAAACATGTGTAAGGCAAATTTTGCACTCCTCCAAACTGAGGTGGAATCCATTAAAGCCCTTGTGCCTGTGGAAAATATGGCCCAGACCTCAGAACTCTTCATAAATGCATTCTATGAACACCTTCAGGAATGCATGGATTATGCAATCTCAAATAAAACCAAGACCCAATCCTCCAAATGCAGGCATCCAGCCTGGTGGACCCCAGCCATTACCAAACCATGCAAGAGAAGGAGGAAGCTACTACATGATAGAGCAAAACCCAAAAAGGAAGTCATCTCTGATCAGTATTATGCCAAAAAACTATGGCCACACATAAAATCCTCTAAGGCCAGCTACAAGATAAAAATTGCACAGGACACTAAGGATAATCACAAGGCTTTCCTAACTGATGGTAGAAACCTGGGTGGGAATGCACAGATATGCTCAGAATTAGTCCAAAATGACAAACAATACACCAAACCCACACACATTGCCAACATCCAACCTGACAGGTTCAGGGCAAAATCCCCCCCCCCCACACCAAAAGGCAAAATATCTATCCCAGCAGAGTGCTGTCCCCCTGACATTGCAGATGCTCAGGTAACAGCCAGCGTCTCCAAAGCAAAACACACAGCATCAATGGGATCAGATGGTGTCCTGGGCTGTGTCCAACATGAACCCCAAGAAGAATTGAACACCAAATAAAACTACTGCTCAATCTCAGCCTTACCACAGGATTTGTACCCAAAGAGCAGTGTATAGCAACAGTGGTCCCACTCCACAAAGGTGGTGACAGTTTGCAGTATCCATTCAATCACCCCAGAATCCTGACTAGCTTGGTCTGCAAAGCCATGGAAAGGATCATCATGGACCTCAGAAATAAAGATATTGTGGACCTACAGACACTGAACCCTACCCAGTGTAGCTTTCGTAAGGGCAGATCCTGCCCCTTAAACCTGGTTGAGTCATTTGAAACAGTCACCAAGGCCATTGACGAGGGGAAGGTGGTCCACACAGCCTATCTGGACCTTGCAAAAGCTTTCCATACAATACCCCACTTGTTTATTATAGATAAGCCCACCAGCTTAAATATAAACCCCTATGTCAATAGATGGGTTGCAAACCAGCTCAAGGACAGAACTGACATGGTCAGAAATGCTGCAGCCATGTCAGACTCCAAACCAGCTACAACTGGCATCCCACAAGGCTCAGTCCTGGGACCTCCCATGTGTGGTATATATTTCTCAGAGGTACAGGCCAACATGGAAGGACTGTGTCTGAACAAGTTTGCAGATGACTACAAACTGGGCACCATATCTGACCCTCCAGCTGACACAAGCATCCTACAAAAGGGCCTCATAGAAACAGACAACTGGTGCCAGAGCCATGTCATCAAGCTAAATGCAGAAAAGTGTATAGTCATCCTCTTTGGAAAAACAGTAAGTGCCCACCAATTACCACATAGGTGTTAACCCATTAAGTACTTTAGAAGTAATAAGAGACCTGGGGACACAAGTTGATAGAAATCTTGCATTTGACAACCATGTGGCCGTAGTGGTTAGAGAAACATTTCATATACCCACCTAATCATGAAGGTATTCACATCTAGATCAGGGGAGGTCATCGTGCCTCTTCAGTCATCCTTCATCAGGCTCACAATTGAGTGCAATGGCCCTTGTGGGATGTACCTTAGCAGACACCTCCAGCAACTGGAAAGACCCAAAAGTACCTCACCAGGAGGATCAAAGGGCTGTAACAGATGCCATGTGTTGCCTGATTAAACAAACTGCAGCTCCACACAGTGGCATACTGCCTGGCCAGAGGTGATCTGTGCCTGATGTATAAAGCCATGTCCAAGCTGGAATCAATGCACATGCTGCACCTTGTAAAATCTGAATGCCAGTGAGCTATGCACATGAGAGACCTGAACCTCATCACTGACATAAATAGGACATGCTGTAGTGATTGATCCAGAATCCAGAAGCTCCCTCCACTCTTGAGTAAACTCCAAGTCCAGGTTAGCCAGAGAGTCCCTCATTGACTCTCTTCAAGAGGAATCTTGCTGAGTGGATGGGAGATTGTTTACCCTGGGTATCACTTTTATGTCACGGTTAGACAGAGGCACAGTATACTAACCTTGAAAAATGTCATGGCAAACTCCAGTTAAAATGTGTGTTGAAGGACAAACACACTCTCTGACTAGGATTAGAAATGGCCTAGGGCACATAGCCTAGTGTTTCTCAATGTCCACTCCAGTTGGAATACACTACTAATGTTGGACAAGCCTGGTTTAAGTAGGCCATAGCTGAACAAAATGCAACATGGTCATATTTGCACAACTGGCCCTTAACCAGTCTGGTGTGCTCAGTATGAATATTTAAAGCAGTGATAGGACTGAAACCCAGGATACTGTCCACCACAGTGAAAGGACTGAACCAGTACACTATACAATATTACAGTGTTTGGTCAGTATGAAAGAATGTTGACAAGTGTATGCAAACTATCCCATGGAAACCCTGCAGGCACATCTTAATCCCTGTTGGGTTCAGACACAAAGCAGTTGGGCAGTAAGAACACAACATGACCTCCAACACACAACTATAAATGTCAAATATTGTTCAAGTTCACACACAACCACAAATGTGGTGGACCTCAGATCTCAACATATGGAAAGGTCACACTGGGCATGCTCACACACTTTGATAAATGAGACATATGTCAGACAACAAACCATGGAAAGCCTGAACTGGGCATGCTCACACACTTAGGCCATGTCTCAGTATAGCAGTTGGCCACACATATCTGGCATTTGTATGTGTTAAGCCAGGAACCTACCACAATACAGCAATCTGCCCAGTGCACACAGTTAAATGACAACAGAGACATAAGTAATATAGTGGAACCCTCTCATAGTCAGACATCTTCCACAGATACACAAGTTGTTCATAGAAACAGGGAAAGCTATGGCAATAAAGACCTGCAAACAGTTTCTCTGCAACAAATATTGTGCATCTGAAACATAAACATATGGGTGTAGAGGTCAATACTAGGCTGTTTGCCCTAGGGAATACATAAGCCTAGCCAGAGTGTATTTGGCATCTGCCTCCCTAGTACAGTAGCCTACTGTGCCTCTGTAAAGTAGGTCACAGAAGGCACCGTTTAAGGCTAGTGTGCTGTGTCTCCGTCAAGCAGGGACACAGTAGAGATCCCAGGGGTTGAATTTGCAGTGTCACATCCATGTGGCTGGAGTTTGCTGGAAGAGGGTTGGCGAGGGGCTATGTCTAACATTAATTGGGATTCAATTCCAGACTGAGGAGAGCCTTATCTGCAGCGTCTGGACAATTTCACTGTCAAAACTTGCAAGTGATGATTGTGAGGGATTGAAGTGTCTTGCCAATACTGTTCAGAGATGTCCTCCCTCTGTGGGATATTGCTCTGTAATGTATTAGCTCCCTCCTTCTGTTGTACAGCTTATATATGGCTGGTGTAAACCAGACAGGTCTCCTGTTGTGGAGGAGTCTTGGTTTTATTTGGGATAGCATGATCAATGCAAACCTTCCGGATGCTCATAGAATGCATTTGTAAAGGATTCTGCAGATTGGGCTGTATAATCCTCCAGCATGGGGCCTTTGAAGTATTCCACCCCAGTCTTCACAAGTGCAAAGTCTGCTTTTGAGAAATACTTTGTTTGCAGTGATTTCCTTGCCTGGGGGTGGGATGGGATATGGACGTCCAGGGAAGGTTGGTTATGGTCAGATATTAACAATGGTGGTCTACCTCTGGTGTGGAACCTAGAGTCCCCATGTTGCTGATGGTCAGGTCCAATATGTATTCCCCCTTGTGGCTGTGGTGACTGGTTCTGCCATAGCACATGGATTCACAAATTGTACTGGCTGTAGGGTGATGTTGTTGAGGCCTGAGTAGTTCCCCCACTCAATATTCCTGTACCTGAAGTTAACCACTGTAATGGTGTATGTGAACACCTTCATATCCTACACTGTTCCCAGGGAAGCCAAGTGTGGTTCCTGGCTATGGGAGGGGTGGTCTGAACTATACACCAAACCAAAAGTCAGTTTTGCACAATTCTAGTTGTATATGTATGGCCTGTCATGCTTAGTGCAGTGGTAACAACCGAGAGGTGTGTGTTGTATATGGATACACCCCGTGGTTGTGTTGTGTGTTATGAAGCATGGTATAAAACATAACCTGGCAGTGCTGATGTGCATATGTGACCCTGAAGTAGGCATATGTTAATGCATATATATTCTATCCCCCATACTGAGGGATAGTAATAGATGTACATACCTCTTTCTAAATAATGATGTCAGCACCCTATAAATACTGCAGGAGAAGAAAAGCCACCCAGTAATTCAAATAGCGCGCTCTGCTAATGCGTCTGTCTCAAGTGTCATAACATAGTTAGGTAGGGGTTTGAATCCTGCAAATGCAGTGTGTGTGTCTGTGTGTGTGTTTGGGGGTGGGGGCAGGGTGTGTGCAATTCTCTTTGAAAGAAATGGACCTTTTGGCAACTGGAATAACACACTACATGATGTACATTCCTCTTTGTAAAGACTGATGATGTCAGCACCCTATAAGTATAGCAGGAGAAGGTAAACCACCCAGTAATGTGAATAGCGCTCTGCTAATGCATCTCTCAAGTGTCATAACATAGTTAGGTAGGGGTTTGAATCCTGCAAATGCTCACTGTGTGTGTGTGTGTGTGTGTGTGTGAGTGTGTGTGTGTGTGTTGTAAACTGAAATGATGTCAGCCCTGTGTAGAGAGCAGGAGAAGGGAAGCCACCCAGTAATGCGAATAGCGCACTCTGCTAATGCATCTCTCTCCAGTGTCATAACATAGTTAGGTAGGGGTTTGAATCCTACAAATGCCATGTGTGTTTTTGTCACACAGTTTGTCAATGTGTGGTGGGTGTTGCTTTTATTATGGTATGACATATAATTATAACAGTAATTTCAATGCACACATCAGGTATGTGTGTGCCACATAGAGATATGTACCTCTGACCTTAAATAGTTCCTATGTGTGAAGCCTCCCTCATGTGAATACAGTTGTTACCTGTGCCAACATGCCCTGCAGATTCCCAGACTGTACGCCATACATGTGTGTTGTTGACAATGCAGGCTACTGCAGTGATCTGTGTCCCAGGCCAACTGGATGACACACACTCATGAAAGCTGTGATATATTAATGTGGGTGAGGGTTCATGTCTGGAGTATATGTCACACATGTTATAACACAGCAAAGTCTGTGAGTAATGGACATCCAATGTAGGTCTATGGCAACTGTTGCTGATATGCATAAAGACACCTTCTTGCTTAAGCGATACACCAAGGGACTGCACAATACCGTTGGAAATGTGAATATCACAGGATAGACAAGAAAACACTTGTCCATATGTACACACCATTACCCGTTCTACATGATGGGTGCTGCCACTTACATGGTACTACTGGAATACTATGTTAAGTACATGCTGATGACAAAGTTACAGTTGCGTTACAGTAATAGAGCATGGCTTGGACAACAGGTATCCATCTATATGATACCCATGTGGTGGTCATGTGTGTCATGTGCAGAATGCATTGTAGGCCACTGTATACACTTCCAGTCCTGGAGTAACATATCGCTAGTGTGTTGGCATGTACGTGAGACTGCTATATGCCAAACGGCATTCTTCACAGGGATGTGTGTGGCTCAGTAAGAATGGCTACTGGTATAGTGTAGTACTGCAGGGATATCACTGACACTGGGTTTCCTACATCCGTGTATCAGTTGAGGATACATCATGTAATAGGTTCATAGGTTCATACTAGGCTATCTGCCCTAGGGCAGTTATAAGCCTATCCAGACTGTGTTTGTCTTTTGACACCCATGTTAAATTAATTTTGATATGGCCTTTTTCCAGGTTAGTATACTCAGCCTCTGTGTAACAGTGACACAGAAGTGATACCCGGGGTAAATCTACAATCTCCCATCCAGTCAGCAACATTCCTCTTCAAGAGAGTCATCAAGGGACTCTGCCTAACCTGGACTGTGATTTTATTCCAGAGTGAAGGGAGCCTCTGTGTTATGAATCTGTCCCTCCAGCATGTCCTATTTATCTAAGTGCTGAGGTGCAAGTGTCACGAGCACATACCTCCATGGGATTTGGATTTTCTGAGGTGCAGCATGTCCATTAATTCCAGGTTGGACATGGTTCTATATGTCAGGCATCTGTTTGAGCCCTTTGATCCCCTTGGTGATGTACTTTTGTGGACTTTCCAGTTGCTGCAGGTCAGGTGTCTGGTAAGGTACACCACAAAAGGGGCATTGTACTCAATTATGGGCCTGATGAGGGATGACTAAAGAGGCACGATGACCTCCTGTGATTTAGCCGTGAATCTCTTCACTATTAGGTGGCCTATATAAACTGTCTGTGTGGCCACTACAACCATGTGGTTGTCAAATGACAGTTTGCTATCAACTCAGGTCCCCAGGTCCCTAATCATGTATACAGTACTTAATGGCTTACCACCTATGTGTTAAGTGGTGGTCACTTAGTTTTTGCCAAAGGGGATGACTATACAGGTTTTGGCGTTTAGCTTGAGACCATGGCTCTGGCACCAGCTGTCTGTTTCTATGAAGCCCTTTTGTAGGATGCTTCTGTTGGCTGCTGAGTTGATTATGGTGCACAGTTTGCAATCATCTGCAAACCTGCTCAGCCACAGTCTTTCTGTGTTGGCCTGTACCTCCGAGAAATATACCTGAGTGGGGTATTGTATCGAAGGCTTTTGCGAGGTCCAGGTAGGCTGTGTTGAACACCTTCCCCTCGTCACTGGCCTTGGTGACTGTTTCAAAGACATCAACCAGGTTTAAGAGGCAGGATGTGCCCTCAACAAAGCCAAACTGGGTAGGATCCAGTGTCTGTAGGTCCCCAATAACTTCATTTATGAGGTCTATGATGATCCGTTCCATAGCTTTGCAGACCAAGCTAGTCAGGTGTACAGGTCAATAGTTTCCAGGATCCGTTGAGGCACCACCTTTGTGGAGAGTGGTCACTTTTGCTGTACGCCACTCCTTGGCTACATATCCTGTAGTAAGGCTGGGATTGAACAGTACTTTTATGTTTGTGTTTAGTTCTTCTTGGAGTTCATGTAGGATGCAGCCTGGGACACTGTCTGCTCCCATTGATGCTGTGTTTCTGCTTTGGAGAGAGCAACTGAGCATCTCAGATGTCAGGGGGCATCACTCTGCTGGGATATATATTTGCCCTTGTGGTGGGGAGGGGGGTGAGATGTTTGTGCTGAACCTGTCAGCAATGATGTTGGCAATGTATGTGGCTTAGGTGTATTCTGTGTCATTTAGGACAACTTCTGAGCATATGTGGGTGGGAATTCCCACCCAGATTCCTAACATAAGTAAAGAAAGCCTTGTGATTACCCTTTGTGACTTGTACAATATTTCTTTTGAAGCTGGCCTTAGACGATTTTATGAGTGCCCGTAATTTTTGTCCAAATACTGATCAGAGATGCCTTCCCTTTGTGGGATATTGGTCGATCATGTAGTAGCTTCCTCCTTCTATTGTTTTCTGTTATGTGGCTGGGGTCCACCAGAAAGGACGCCTGTCTTTGGAGGATTGGGTCTTGGTTATATTTGGAATTGCATGATCTGTGCATTCCTGGAGGTGTTCATAGAATGCGTTTATAAAGGATTCAGCAGTGTGGGCTGTATTTCCCACAGGCCCAGGGGCTTTGAAGGATTCCACCTCTGTCTCGGTTTTGAGC
This sequence comes from Protopterus annectens, assembly GCF_019279795.1. Taxonomy (NCBI): domain Eukaryota; kingdom Metazoa; phylum Chordata; order Ceratodontiformes; family Protopteridae; genus Protopterus; species Protopterus annectens. The sequence goes on from NC_056731.1 coordinate 319,755,524, forward strand.
TGTGTGTAATTTGCTTTACGCAACTTTTTCACTGTGGTTTTCTGAGCAGGGGCTGCGGTTGGTATGTGAATATACAGTGAGATTACTCTATGGTGTCATCTTACCAGTGAGGGATACACTTCTGGTCTGGAGCATAGAGTCCCCATGTTGGTGATGATCAGGTGCAGTATGTTTTCCCCTCTTGTGGGAGTGGTAACAAGTTGTTCCATAGCATTTGAGTTTATGAATTCTAGGAACCTTTGGCCTAGGGTGTTGGAGCTACAGTAATGCTCCCAGTCTATGTGTGAGTAGATGAAGTTGCCCAATATAATGTTGTTTGGAGATATATTCATGTGTTCTTAAGTAGGCCAAGTGGGTTTCCTGGGTTTAGGAGGGTGGTCTGTAGCAGGCTATGAACTGGAAGGCAGTTTTACCCACTGTTAGTTGCACGTGGATTGTCTGTGATGCGTCATGGTGTGGCACAAACCTGGGCTTGTGGGTATCCTTGACATTTATTGATACTCACCCTCCTTTCATAGTTAGTTCCATGTTTTGGGGCTGTAAAGCATGGTATGAGGTGTAACCTGGTAGTGCTAGGGTGCTCTTGGGAGCCTTGAACCAGGTTTCTGTCACTGCACAGATATCAACATTCTCTATGCTGAGTACAGTTTGGACTGCATGCATCTTGCGGTTTACATGTCTGGCATTGAGTATCATTACATCCATTTTCTTATACCCTGTGCTACCTATGTAGGTGGGTTTGTGTTTTCAGCCTTACCACCAGAATGCCAAGATGTGCAGACATTACACTGTTGGAATTAACACTGGTGTATAAAAAACTACAATGACAATCATACTGTTAATGCATCAGGCATGCTGGGATATACCCACAATGATATCATTACACTGTACTGTTAACAACATGATAATATTACTACAGTTCTATGTAGTCACCCTGTGCATCAGAACCATGTTATCCTGTTCCTGCATCAATGTTACAGATTGCAGAAGGTGGCACAGTTTCATCATATGCACAGGGTGTGTACTTGGTATGCCAGAGTCTGCCATTGACACATCCAATCGACATGTATGTGTGTGTGTGTTAGTGAGGGACAACAGTACAACATGGGGCAATGTTGATGCAGTGTGTGTGTGTGTGTGTGTGTGTGTGTGTATGTGCTAGCCCTAGGTGTTAGCATTATGCATGTGTGTATGCATGCACACAGTTCCACCTCATGGCTGCCATATACGGGTGTTTGTGGACAGCCACAGACTGTACCTGCCAGGTCATACAGATCACTGTCTCTGGACATGGTACCTGTGCCTGGCAGGGGTGCTACGGACAGTATCAGGTACTAAGCCAGACTGGGTACTGTCACCAGAAGCAGTTGGTTGGTGACTGGACACATGTCCCTGCTGGGACTGTCCAGAGCCATGTGCACGTGGTCTTCTAGGGCGGTCTGTTGACAGCACAGACCCAGCATTGCTGGGGCTGGTACTGGCACTATGGGAGCGGCTGCGGGTTTGTTGTCATCCGCGACGACTGCCAGCTGCTGATGTTGCTGGCATACGTCCATGTCGATGCCTCAACCGTCCTGCATTGCCCTGGCTCATGGACGTGTAGTTGTGGAACAGCTCTAATGTGTCCCCCCATCTGTCAATGACCTCGCCGACAGTACGGATGGCAGCCGCTACGTCACACATAGTGTCATTCATAGCAGTGCGATGTGCTCTAAGCTCCCTCAGACCCTGTCTGGTGTACCGTTCCATACATGCCTGTGCCTGCATTACAGCCCGGAACATAGCTGATGTTAAAAGACCTCTGTGGGCATGCCTGACAGGGGCAGTACGACCATGGATGCTCCCCCGAGAACCCCTGGACATCTGTCTGTGTGTTACCATGTAAGGACTCTGGCCATGGCTGCTGTGAGGGGGTGCATGTGCCACTGATACCACATTTCCCTGGTCAATGCTCACTGTATGCTGTCCTTCAGCTAAGGACATTGGTGACAATGGATGCATCGGCAGGATGACTGTGCGCATTGATGGGGTTGACTGCTGTGTACTGTCGATTGGCTGACCAACAACAGACCCTGTCACACCTCCCTGTGCCATTGCACATGTATCATCATTATCACTATCCCCAGCAGTGGCTTCAGATTCCCTGCTGCATGCCAACAGAGCAACATCAGAACCTGTGAGAGGAAGACAGGAAACACATTTTACAATGTGTACACAATGTTACCACAGATGCACACGGGCACATGTACACATGCACATGGGCACATGCACACATGCACATGCACACATACACACAGGCACATGGGCACATGCACATGGGCACATGCACACATGCACATGGGCACATGCACATGGACACATGCACACATGCACATGGGCACATGCACACATGCACATGGGCACATGCACACATGGGCACATGCACACAGGCACACATGCACACAGGCACATGCACACATGCACATGGCACATGCACACTTGCACACATGCACACTCCTCAGTACATAAGATACAAACACACACACACCTGCAATACAACACATACACCATACTGTTTGAGGGTATTATTACTATTATTATCATTAGTATTAATAGTATTGTTATTACACACTCACCAGCATGGATTGACTGCCTTGCTGTTACTCCAGAGGGACCTGCACAAATAAGACAGTTATTGTCAGTGGGCACAACTGTGCCATTGATACTGTGAGTATGATACAGTACAGTAGTACAACAGTTGGCTTTCACAGGTGTACTGATGATATTCAGAATATCAATCTTGCACAAGAATTTCCAGGATAACAGCTACTCACACAGTACACATCTCACACATGCATAAACTACCAGTGCAGACAACACTCAACTACAGATATGGCATGTTACCTGCACACTCCATGTCCACATGCTGGGTGGCTCCAGCCTCCATCATGACACATGTCTGTGGATGTTGTTGTTGTTGGGCTGGAGCCACAACACTTAGGAGGAGCTCCTCCAGTCTGGTGAGGGGGGGTGGATAGGTACCCCACCACCTGTGGCAAGCTGTTGTCTGTGGATATCAGACGCACGCTGACGGACATTTCTAATTAAATCATTACAGTGATGGTGTACCTGCTCATATGTCCGGTTATGCATGCCTATGTCATTTACCCGACGGACAAGGTCTTGCCACAGTGCAGCCCTCTCCTGCTGGTTCTGGCTGGTGCGGGAAAAAAGTGTGGAAAAATCCCGCACCAGGCTCTGGTGTATCTCCTCATCCTCTGCAGCTGAATAACAGGGGTTGCGCTGATGCACCATTGCCCTGGAAGGAAAAGAAAAATATGTGAGCAAGTAATATGGCACACATAATACTCTACTGTACTGATATCACTGAACTGCCATATATAGCATCTGTCTGTCTGTCAGGGGATACACATGTAAATTAACACATATCAGTGCTCAGCCAACAACTGTGTGACAGTGCCTGCCACACTCCATACAACAAACTAGTATACACCAGCACTTGGCACACTGTTTGAGGTCCAATGCGCAACCTCACACTGGGGGTATGTATCAAGCAAATGGATGGGGATTATTGTAATCCCATGCAATGCATGCAATGCACAGTTACAATTTCAATGGTAATCCACCCTAGTCTTTGCTGCCATACCCCTACCTACACCGCAGTCATATACAGGGAACCACAGCACAACATATGGCAATGTAATATGTTTGTATCCCAATAACTGACACATCTTTCTCTGGCCTCACACTGAGGACACACACTACCATGACAGACACAACGTCATGCTGAGCAATCACACCATTACAGACCTTGCACACAGTCAGTGGCACACTCATTCCACCTCACATAGTTGGTATTGCAATGACTACATGTGTGTGCATTGTGTCATAGGTAGGTACTAAGCTATTGGCCCTGGGCCTATGGCAGCATAGTGTTATGCTACCCTGCCCATTGGGACACATGTAATGTGATTGTACTTGCTCCTGTCACACAGTTACACAGAGGTGACTCATACAGCATATTACCTATCTGCATAACATTCATCACGGGTATGTCTGACATCTACTAATAAGGAGCCTTGCTTGTTAATGCTGGGTGGTTTAGTCCAGGGTATGGCTTACTTGTGGATAGCAACCTGTACCTCCAGCATGTGCTCTTTACTGTGGTGACATCGATGAGGGCCATAGGTCATTTAGGCTGGACAGATTGTGAGGTGTTACCATGGCGGTTGGACAACTGGTATGTGTGTGACATAACTCTGTATATCCAGCAGTGGTAACCTCTGTGTAGGTAGTATGAAAGGCACTCTATCTGTGGTTTTGTCAGTCACTCTGCATAGGGAATGTATTTGAGGGCATTATCACTCTTTGTTAGGTATGTCTGTGTCCTTTTCCCTTGCTGTAGTTGTCATGGGAGGTACACACCATGTAGGACATTGTGAGGTGTAGAGGGGTACAGTGACCTAAATTTCCCTAGCTGACACACCATTTGTGATGACACATACTATGTTCAGGGATTACAAGACTAGTGTGCCACTGTGGATATCAGAGGGGAGGCTGTTGTACACTTGTTTCCCATGTTCCCTTCTGACACCTCTAGTAGTAGGCAGGCAACCACCTATGTGGTAGTGAAGTGGTTAAAGTGTTTTGGAATGGGGTATGGTACTCCAGTATCCACACTGGTGTTCAGTCCATGCCTTTGTCACCAGGCACCTATTGCAATACATCTGCCCACATGTGCCTCTCTCAGTCTATATATATATATATATATATATATATATATATATATATATGTATATATATATGTATATATAGAGAGAGAGATTCATATACACACATATCTATAGACATTCATATCTGCCTGTATATGTGTATGTATCTATAGATATTTATATATGTATGTGTCTATGACATATATATGTATATACATATTCTATCTATCTGTATATGTCTATTTCTACATACCTCTCTTTCTATGTACATATATATATATATATATATATATATATATATATATATATATATATATACACACACACACACACACACTAACATACTTCTAAACATCCATTGCTGTGCAACCTACATTGTACATTGTACTACAACCTACATTGATATGTGCACATAGCAACCTTCAACTACTTATGTATGTCCAGCCTTCACTAACAGTTGCAGTATGTCCCTTGCTCTATGCACATCTTCATATACATATAGATACAGACTGCTAACACATATGGAGGGTTCACAGTATGTAGATTATTAGATTATGTAGTTTACATTACCTTTGTTGCTGACAGATTTTTTTGGATGGCTTGCTGCTGGATGGCTTGCTGCTGGCTGACTGGCTTGCTGTTGGCTGGCTGCCTTTCTGCTGGATGGCTTGCTGGCTGCCTTGCTGCTGGCTGGCTTGCTGCTGGCTGGCTGGCTTGCTGCTGGCTGGCTGCTGGCTGGCTTGCTGCTGGATGGCTTGCTGCTGGCTGCCTTGCTGCTGGATGGCTTGCTTGCTGCTGGCTGGCTGCCTTGCTGATGGCTGGCTGGCTTGCTGCTGGCTGGCTTGCTGTTGGATGGCTTGCTGCTGGCTGGCTGCCTTGCTGCTGGCTGGCTGCTGGCTGGCTGGCTTGCTGCTGGCTGGCTGGCCTGCTGGTGGCTGCCTTGCTGCTGGCTGGCTTGCTGGCTGGCTTGCTGCTGGCTGGCTGCCTTGCTGGCTTTTTTTTTTTTTTTTTGGTGTCTCTCTCTCTCTCTCTCTCTCTCTCTCTCTGTCTGTCTGTCTCACTCTCTCCCTCCAGTTGCTGCAATGATATTATTGCATGTTTGGACTGGGAGTACAGGCTGCTTTTGTAGGTATCTGCACATGTGCATGTGATGGCCTCTGCACCAATTGTTGGCCAGCATTTACTAATTGCATGCAGCCTGCTGTGTGGTAATTGCAGTTCTCACTGTGATTTCAGGACAGCGCTATAAAATGTTAGGTTAGGTAGGCGTAGGCCTTTCATTTTTTCAAGGTGGGGACCATGCTGGTTTGCTGTGGACACTGTTGTGTGAGTCAAAAGGTTGGTATGTCTTTCATATCTGAGGCTGTGTTGTAGCCACTGAAGTGCATGTTGTACTGAAACCTGACTGTTGCTTCTTCCAGTTCATTCTTCTCAGTGTGTATGTTAACTCACACCTAATAATGCTAATACTGTTTACATGGGAGTATGTACTTTGCTGTGGGACTTGTGGATTAACTGGTATACAACAGTAGCTCTTGCAATTTCTTGCTATGGCTTCACTATTTAGCCTTTACATTCACTCCTTGAAGGCCTACTATTTGTCTTTACTGGAATGTGTTGCTATGGCTTTCCTATTTTCCATTTACATTCACTCCTTGTAATGCATGATATATTTCTTTCAGCAGCAATTTCTTATATGTTTGGTGTGGTTTGGTGGCACTGCATGCAGTCTGGTGAGGCCAAGGTGTGGGGTTTGACACTTACAAGGCTATCTTATTTTGCTGCTGAGCAGTAGTGGGGCCTTGTACTTTTTACTAACAGTTATGAATATCAGGCAAATGCAGTGCTTGTAAACTGCTATACTGTCCTTAGTTTATTAGATGGCTACATCCTTTGATATTTCTTGGTTGTAGTTCTACATGAGGGTGTGCTTGTGGAAGCAGTAATACAGCTATTCGCAGAGTGCGTAACAGCAGACAGGCTGATATGCCTGTGTGTTTCTGACACTTGCAGGCCTCAGATACTCTCAGGTATATATTTGAGCAGCCTCAGGTAATGGTACATATCAGTGGGATATTCTGCATTTGTGACTGTGGGGTATTCTGAGCATATGTATTACTACACCATTTCTGACATGCAAGTAGTGTCTACTTCAACTTATTCACAGTTACCATTGTGTGGGATTCCCCACCTTTCTGCCTACTGTTAGTACATTTCACAGGGAGTCCGTGGGTCACAGTTAACATTTGCTTGCATATCAGGGACATCCCTGTAAATCAGTCACAGTTGGGAGGTCTGGCCTCTTACCTATTCAAATATGGCGGTGTTTATCCTGCTCTGATACTCTGTGGGGTTTGCAAGGTGCTACTGTAACATTAGTACCTACTAGCATGGCTGTTTCTCTTATCACAGTAATGTAATGCAATTCCACACAAATTGCCAGTAAAGATACAAGAAACAAGCTTTGTGTAATAGCCTTCCTATATTCCATTTACATTCAGTCCTTCTATTTCATGATATATTGCTTTCAGCACAAAGTTCTAGTACATCAGTCATGGCTTAGGGGTAAGTCATGCAGACTAGTGTTTCCAAGGTCCTGGGTTCGAGACTGACAGGGGAATTTTATTTTTCTGCTGAGCAGACTACAGGCCTTGTCATTCAGAGTGACTAAGGCACTTTTAAGCAGTTGTAAGCGGGTTTGCGCTGGTTTGCACGGAGCTCACGCATGAGCAGTACCGCTTAGCTTCACACACACATGCTTAGCTAAGCGCACACAAGCGCACACCTGCTGACTACTGCATAAAAGTGCTTACTCCCGCTAACACCCATGCCATTTTCTTTTAAAGAAAAGTAAATGGGGAGATAGGAAAGTGGTGAAAAAGGGGGCTTAAAGAGGATAGGACAGTAGGAAAACAAGCTCGGGATTTGCAGGAAGGATGGTAGGGAAGGCCCATAGCTGCCCATTTCTTTATCAGCAACAGCTGTGCATATCTGTGTAATTTGGTGTGAAATTTGAAACCTTCAACCCCTGAGAGAGGGGTGAGGACAACAAAATATGTTGTACAGCCAATTTTAATTATCAGTTGACATGTCCAACAGACATGTCTGCAAAATGGGCAGCTATGTATGGGGCGTAATTTTTTTGTGGGAACAGAGTGCCCTTTTTTTATTTTTTTTCAGGTGAGAGTGGAATGTGAGGTACAGGAAGTAGGTATATTTGGGGAGGTAGGTTGGGGAGGTTAACAGACAAGACAAACAAGACACATACAGGGGCAGAGTATGACACATGTGGGGGGGAAACACAATTGACGGGGACGGATGTTTGGATATCACGAGCCCATGAGCCCACAGATGGCAACAGTGGAACTGAGATCCCCACCCATGGGCAGTTACCACTGCACCTTCACTGCCCAGGACGGGGCTGTGCTGGGGGCTGTATAGGATGGGCAGGCACACCCGTGAGTTGCGCCACCCGTGCCTCAAGCTGATGTAGGGGTTCAAGCACAGAATGCCTGATCTTGCTATGCACCACAGACCGGACACTTTGGAGGGTGAGTTGACGTTCTCCTCTGGCCACGCTTGCAGAGGGGGGACAAGCCCCATCCCCTGCAGCGCTTCCACCTGAAGGTGGCACAGGGCCACCGGAGGAGGTTCCGGCCTGGGCACTAGTGCCAGGTGCACTCGCCAGCTGAGGTGGGAGAGGTGGGTCCGCTGGAACCCGCCTTCCCTCTTGTCCTATGTTTAGCAGTAGTTTATAGGTTATAGGTTACTCTATAGGTTCTATAGGTTAGTACTAAGCTAACTGCCCTTATGAGCCATTTTAAGCCTAGCCAATTATCCCTTGTGAGACTCAAACCCTGCACCTTGTGTTTGTAAGGCAAATACCTTAACCATTAGGCCACCCTCCCATCCCCTTATGACATTTTGGGTTAGTAACAAGCAACACCATTCAAAATTAGTTGTAACAGCATGCATCAGTATTCCCATTAACCAAACACCCATGAATTCCAAACATTGAACAGCAAGCATAACACATGCATATTTAGAACAACAGTACACAATCCAACAGCATGCAGGGTTGATTGATGGCAACAGGCCATCAGGTTTGGATATGTGAACAGGGCACATGCATCAACGTACATGCAGATATGTATGAACCAACAGGACAAATGTCCATGGGAATTAATTGTGAATACACATACCCAGTTTGGTGTGGAATGGCATTATTTGTGAAATAGGGTAGGGTGAAGAAATACTACATTAACAACTTAAACTACCTATACATATGCTGTACATTTCTAGTAGCTGCAGATATATATACCCTACATGTCTTAGTACAGTTTCCTATATGTAACCTTGGGAATGTTGATGGTGGGAATGTTACTGCTATATTAATATACATTCCATTTTTATTCATACATGTTCATATCTGTCTGTGTTCAGGTACAGCATCCTGCTACATTTGATTTATATGGCTCTAGACAACTGTGGATGTTCAGTATTTCATACAACCATACTATCTCCATATTGCAAGGGTACAGCAACATATCCAAATTGTGGGACAGACACATTCCAGGTTCAGTACTTTCTTAAACCCATTTCACTCTTTGGTTGTGGCTGTCTCATTCATTTCATAATGTACTGACTGCAGTATAACTTTATTCCAGACTTATTACAGCTTTCTTGGTCGATTCATACCTCTTTCTCACACTCTCACTTGTTTTATTTTTACAATTCATGATGGTACTGAATTCTAGGCGTTATTAACATTTCTTACTTGTTACAACAATCCTTTCCAACAGACTCACTTATTTCATATGGCAGATTTTAAAAGGGGTATTTGACACATGTCTATCCTGTGTAGATTGTTCACCAGTGTTTTTCAGGCTGAAGCGGTTATCTGATATTACAATACAGGTGAAAAATCTCTATTTGACACTTATTTAATGTTTATTTCTGGATTACAGGCTGCATCACTTATCTAATCATACAGTACTAGCAGAATCTTTCTTCTAGGCTTATTTGAACTTTATTAATACGTGACTACACTGAACTATTTTACAAGCTGTCTCACTTATATTCTATAACAATTCCATCAAAATAATTACTAACCTGCCTGGTGGCGCAACCGCACCAGCCTATCAGCATAGGCTCGACGATTCATAGAACGGACACCTGCAGCTGTGATATAAATGAACTAATATTGGAACATACATCTCCATAATATAGGCTAAGATAAATTTCTTACATACTTAATTACATGGATACTTACTCAGTAGTGGGGCGTTGGGCATTTGCCTGGCCTCCTGGATCCAACGGTTCAGTTGGTCCTGCTTACATCTCTTCAGGTCCGCATGGTGGTGATGGACCTGTTCACCAGTCCTTGGTATGCCTGTGGCACTGGTGAGATCATGTGCCAACCGGTTCCACGCCTCTGCCTTGTATGCACCCCAGGGAACCTGGCCCTGCATGAGTTGAGCCTCATGATCGTGGACTAGGAGCCAAACCATACATTTGGACTCCTCAACACCCCACCTCTGTGCTCGGAAGCAACTGCCCTCTCCTACACCTGCCATCCTGAGTGCAAATTAGTTCCACAATCAGTTATGCTGTATATTCCCGTCTATGGGACTTGTATATGCCCGTTTTCCCGCACTTATCTGTGATTGGCCATTTTGGACATATATCAGCTTATAAAAACCTGATTTGTCATGCTTCTATTTCCATTCATTCCTATATATATGCTAATACTGCATTTCTCAGTACAACTGTCATGGCTTAGTGGTTTAGTACTTTGACTATGGTGCACAGTATCCTGAGTTCAAGCCTGGACATTGCTTTTTTTTTATTTTACTGCTGTCTAGACAGGCTAGGAGGTGTGTCTGTGTAAAGGCGGTTTTGATACAGCTTGCTCAACGTTGCCCGTCGGTAAGCCGGTTGGCGTGCTGCGCAGCTCCGTGCAAACGGCTTACGCTGGGTAACGCGTTATTTGGCTATGAGCATGCATATTACGCTGTGTGAAGTGTTGCTCAGCTACGGGCACCCATTTTAAGTGTGTTAAAGTGCTGCTCAACTCCGGGCACTCATATTACACCTGTTAAACCACTGCTCACCTGCAAGCAGTCATACTCAGCTTGTTAGAGCGCTGCTCAGCTATGGGCACTTATAACATTTTTTTTTATTTTATTGTCTCGGATTTCTTCAAAAATACATGGCCCATTTCATTACATTTTACTTAAATTATAGTTTTATATATATATATATATATATATATATATATATATATATATATATACATATATGTCAGGGGATTGTTTCATGCTTATTTAACTAAATATAGAAAATTATGTTGTGGGGGCTCGAACCGTGACTACCTCCTCTTTGGCCAACGTCTCTACTGCTTTGCTATTGCTACTTGGCTTAATTTACATAGTTAGATCTTATATGCTTTTCAATGAATGCTAACTGTGGCTAACCGGAGGGCATACCCGCACAACCAAGCGCAACTACGGGCAAACATTTTTGAAATTATAAAAAAAAAATTAAACTGTTATTTTTATGTTTTACATTACAGTTGGGTTTATAGTCTGTGGGGGCATGTGTGGTGTTGTGTTTCTTGACATTTCCGCAGACTCGCTCGTGGGAGGTTACTTTCGGGACTCTGACTCTTCTGGGGGCGTGTCCCTTTGCAGATCTCGCCATTCGGATATTCCCCCTACTTTCCTACACGGACCGTGTTGACCTAGGGTGTGATTCAGCATGCCCTCATGCATATGCATGGCATGCTGACGTCATACCGTTTAACTGCAGCCTCCGTGTAAGACATGTTAACTCTTACACGGAGGCTTCGTGAATCCTGCCCAGTGACATATACTACAATGGCCACAAGATACAGAACCTTTTACATTTGTTTCACTGACATTCATAGTACAAGTAGAAAATTTAAACTGATTATGTACTAGGATGTCCTTTAAATTTCTTCCATTTGGATATGGAGAAAAAGTTTAATCGACAGGAGAGTGAGTTAGCAATCTTCTGTTGTATGCCAAAAATCCATAGGAACAGCGTAAATCTTCCTGGCAGGTCGATTGTGTCTGCCCAAAAATATTTTTTATCAAAAATTGGCCTATATTTACGAGTATATGTTACCATATGTGGTTAAATTACCTAGTTATATTAAGGATAGCTCTGACTTTTTGACTAAGGTGACTGGACTTCAGTGGTCTAGAGATGTGTTTTTTATTAGCATTGATGTTGTTAGACTTTATACCAGCATTCAGCGAGAATTTCGATAGAAAGCAGTGAAAGAATTTTTGGTGAGAGTCCTGAGTCTTATTATTTTATGGAATTGTCAGATTTTTGTTTAAGTAATAATTTTTTTATGTTTAATGATCAGGTATATAAACAGATACGGGGTACTGCTATGGAGGCATCTTTTGCCCCTATGTACACCAATTTAATGTTAGTACTATATGAGTTAGAATATGTATATCATTATGATTTTTTAAAGAAAATGTTAAAATTATTTGATTTTTATTTGTAAAGGAGGTTTGAATCAGGTTAGTAAGTTTGTTGAAGAAATGCAAAATAACAGATTTCAATTTCTTTTTGATGGCATACAGGTGGGCAAACATTACATTTTTGGATTTAGATCTTACTTTGGAAGGGAATAATTTTTACATACTTCAGTACACAGAACATTTGAGAATGGGAATCAATATTTGGAAGGCACTAGCTGTCACCTGGTAACACCCTAACTTCTGTCCCCTATGGGGAATGTTTGAGACTGAGAAGACTATGTAACAATGATGAAGACTTCTATAGGGAAGTTAAGATTATGTATAATATGTTTATTTCAAGAGGGTATAGTGGGCAGGTAATACAGACAGCTATAGATAAGGTAATAAATGATGACTTTTCTGTTAATTATGTGCACAATAGTAATTCATGCTGGCAAATGGGGCAAATAAATAATGACAAAAGATTAATTTATTTGGTCTCTACATATGGTGCCTTTAGTACCATCTTGATTAATTTAGTGAAGTATTATTGGAAATACTTAATGAAATCTGAAGATTTGGCAAAGTTGATTTCCCCATACTTGTGTATCTCATTTAGAAAGGGAAGAAATTTAAAGGACATCCTAGTACATAATCAGTTAAAATTTTTGACTTGTGCTATAAATGTCAGTGAAATAAATGTGAAAGGTATGGTATCTTGTGGCCATTGTAGTATATGTCACTATGTAGTTAGAACTTTTACCCACATAAATAGACATGCGTATTATTCTAGTGAAATGTATACATGTGAAACTGAAGGTGTAATATATGCCTTAAAATATCCACGTGGCTTAGTATACAATGGAGAAAGCAAAAGGAAATTTAAAATAAGACTTCAAGTGCATATTAGAAATATTATTAATAAGAAAGAAGTTAATCCTGTGGTTAAACATTTTATGCAATTTCATGATTCTAATCCTGAAGGTTTATATGCTACTAGTTTAGAAAAAGTTCCAGTAGGTTTTTATTCTGAGCAACTATATAAGTAAAAGTTGCTGTATAAAGAAAGTATTTTTATTTTGAAATAGGAGATCTTGGCTCCTCGGGGTCTTAACTTAGAATGTAATTGGAGGCTATTAATTTAAGATATAATTGTATAACTGAATGATTGTTTAATTGTAAGGTATATTTAAACTTGATGTATTTTTTTAGTGATTTGTAATCCTTGAAGGCTTGTGCCAAAGCGCTTGAGGAAGATTAAAGTGCGGTTTTGTTTCCTTCTTGTCTTTTTATTCAGTTTATTTTTTGCTAGTAGTATATATAAACCCTTAACAGTGCTGCGAAGTAAATGCCAAAGAGTAGTGCCCCAAGGACTGAACCTTGGGATGTGCTCCTACTGACACATCTTTTGGAGGAGATAGAGCAGTCAACCCTAATTTCCTGAGATCTATATGTGAGCCAATCTGCTATCCAATGAATTACATGGGGATTGACATTTAGCTGGGATAGTTCACCTACGATACCTGAGAGCAGAATGATGTTGTATTCCTTTGTGAGATCTAGATATGCTGTGTTCTGGTTTACCCTCATGAATTGATTCACTAACCTTCTCAATCAGGTTAAGTAGGCAGGATCTCCCCTTAAGTAATCCAAATTGTTTGAGTCATGAATTTTTGTAGGCTGTCCCTATTTATTAATTTCATAATGATCTTTTACATAGCTTTACAGATGAGGTTGATCAGACTTATGGGTCTCTAATCTCTTGGATTTGTTGACACCTGAACTATGTGCACGAGCATGACAGTTGCTGTCCTCCTTTTGTTTGTCACAAAGCTTGTTCAGAGGCTGACACTGGATAGCATCTGTAGGGCAGAGCTGTAGCTGGCTATTTCAGTGCCCAGAGTTATACTCTGTTCTGATGCTCCACCTCCCCATTGGAAGAGCAAAAAAAAAAAGTCCTCCCCATAACTATGGTATTTCCAGCCAGATCCCTATGTACTGAAAGAGCAAAATAAAGTCTGTGTTGCACTTGAATTATGGAATAACTCTGCTTCACGTGGATTTGGAAGCCTGTTCCATAGAAGGGGAAGTCAGTGAGATGTAGACCTGTCCCTTCAACATGTCCTGTTTATGTTGCGGATTTAGGTTTTTAGACCTAGTAATTCTGATACCGCCTGTTTTGTGGATGTGTAGCAAGTTCATTAGAATGGGTTCAGAGGATGCTTTGTAGGCCCAGGCATAGATCACCTCTCAGCAATTTGTAGGAGACTGATTACAGGGCTAGGGCTTTGAGATGGCCCATGTGGAACATGTTGTTTAGACCATGTCTTCTTTTTGTAATGAATCTCTGTGAACACTCCAGTTGTTGCATATGCCTTGTCAGGTACATACAAAAAGGGGCAATGATTGGTCTGATAAGTGCCAAGTAGAGTGGAACAATGACATCCTTGGACCTAGATACCATCCCTTTGCTTATAAGCTGCACAATATGGAATGATTTCCTTACTGCTGTAGACACATGCTGGTCAAAGGCCAAGTTACTGACTAAATGTGTTCATATTCCCTGACCACTGGGACTACACATAGGAGGGTATTATCAGTGTGGTAGTTTCCAGGAGTAGCTGTCTTTTCCAAAGGGTACGATTATGTATTTCTTGGCATTGAGTTTTGGACCATGGCTCTGGCAGCACTTATTAGTCCGTGTCATGTCTTCTTGGAGGGTATTTGTGTTATTAGGATATTCTGTGACTGCACCTGGTTTGCAGTTGTCTGTTAACTTGGTCATTCAGGAATGAACTTTGTTTCTCAAGTTTGTAACATTTGTTAAAGAAAGCTTTGTGGTTGCCCTTTGCCTGGGTGGCTCTTTTTACCTCTGATCTAGCTTTGGTTGATTTGGTCAGGCTCATGTTAAGTTTAGCAAGAGCTTTTTTTTTTTTTCCTTGAGATTCCCACTTATTTTTATGTGCACTGTATTTTTTTTTAAGAGCCTGTTTGTATTTCCACCATGGGAGTTTTTCTTTTTTAATTTGGTCTTGTATTTACTTTGCAGGGGACCTATGCATCTGTGTATGTATTCACATGTGGTAAACTATTCCTCATTAGCAGTGGGGCCATTGAGTTGGAAGGGGATGTTGCATTTAGCCAGGTCATCATTCAGTTCCAGTTGATTAGCCTTAGCATAATCTGTGAATACCGAGGTATTGGAAAATGTTTCTGGTTTCGCTTTTAAAGTGCATTAACTGATTTGCGGACTGATTTGACCAAGGAGGTAGTTAAAGTTGTTAGGGAGCTGAGCTGTCCCATATTGGTGAGGACCAAGTCCAGTATTTTATTGCCCCTGATTGGTGTGTGGACTAACTGGCTCAGAAAGTTTGTATTAATGAAGTCCAAAATCTCTCTCCATACATGTTAAAGGATGTATATATCTCCCAGTAAATGGAGGGCTAGTTGAAGTTCGTTAGGAGAGTGGAGTTTGGCTTAATACTTAGGGACTCTCCACTAGCTAGATAAGAGTTATGGACTGAGGGGGACATAGAGTTATCCATGATGTGATAAGGGGTCTTGTTAATGATAAGTAGGACATGAATAATTTCTAGCACATTATCTTGTGTAACTAGTCTGGAGGTGAAGTGGTTTTCTACAAATATGGAGAGACTGCTGCTTTCATCTACTGCAGTGGTACTGAACATGTGGTAGATGTTGAAAACCCTGCACTGACGCCGAGCTGTTATTGATCTTGAGCCAGGTCTCTGTGAATGTATAAGTGTATGTATATATATATATATATATATATATATATATATATATATATATATATATATATATATATATATATATATATGGGTTTATGTCATAAACTCAAAAGAGTAAAACATCGAATGACATAACATCGAACTGCTAATGGCGAAAGCTTAAAACTTCGAAAACGGAACCTCCGAATAGCAACGGTTGGCCATCTGCTCACCAGTGCAACCTGAAACGTAACCCTAGCAAACAAAACCACACCTCTGTAATCGTCACAACACCATCCATTCACCAAATAACACTAAGCTGCAAACATTTATGTGAACTAGTCTAATGTGCACAACTGAAAGCAAATCATAAACGCAAAAGCAGCAAAGCAGCACACAACGATTGTTCCAGTACAAAACACGAAACACACAAACACTACAAACTATTTCTTATGTAGGGGGCTGTGCCCGCCACACCCCCCTGCTTAAATATACCAACTCTGAGATCACACCACAATGGAGGTAATAGCGAAGCCATGGAAACAGCCCACTGAATTCTTTCCCTGGGAAAGAATTCGATGTTCTGTGGCTTCGATCAAATCATTCGTCGATGTTTCAGGTTTGATGTTATAACATTCAAAGCTTTTACACTTCGATGTTATGATATAGACCCGTATATATGTATATGTGTATATATATATATATATATATATATATATATATATATATATATATATATATATGTGTGTGTGTGTATGTTTGTATGTGTGTATATATATATATATATATATATATATATATATATATATATATTTATATATATATAAAATCAGTGTTTTCCAGGGTAAGGAGTGCTTGTAAGGAGTGGAGTTTTTAAGGTTCCTAGCATTGAGCAGCAATACCTTTATGTTATCCAGATTCTGTTTTGTTATATTGGAAACTTTTGAGGACTGACACTGCCTAAAAAAGCACTTGGGCTTCAGTCTGCCCTTCTGAGCTGGGAATTTCTGGTTAAAGGTTTATAGTGCCTGAATATTTGAACTGTATCTTACTGAAATTGGTACACCTTGTTTGCTGTAGCATAGACTAGATCCAGGCCTGCTGAATCTAGCTTTGTTTATATGCTTGTTGTTTGTTTGCTTGTTATTTCCATGGAACGCTAATTCCACCTAATACGCGGCTTTTCAGCGCTTCTGCGGATCACTAGTGATATCTGCATTGCTTACTGTACTTATTTCCTTGTTTCACTTGAAAGAAAGTTACTGTTTGTCGTTTTTGCATTTAAGTTACCTGTAACACATTGCACTTAAGTTACTTGGCACTTGCTCACTAAAGCAATTATATAAGTCAGCACTAAAAATTAAAAGCACTACACCCTCACTCCCCACTGGCCCTTGTTTTCAATTATTAAGGAATTCCCAATATTATTCTAGCATGTCCAAAGGTCAGTTGTCAATCTCCTCTCCGGTCCAGCTGGTGAATCTGGGAATCTTGAGGCAATGTTACAACTGCCTCATGTACACAGACAACCCTCTCCTCCTCCCAACAAATTCCAACACATGTGAGAGATGCAACCATATAGCCAAACTGGAGGCTAAGCTCTCTCAACTCAGTACTGGCATAACCAGTCAGGAGGAGAAGGAAACCACACTCACTACAATTCCAGTCTCACATAGACCTACCACGACAGCAAACACATAATCACACAAAAACATACTTGGAGGCTCTAAATAAAGATCTGCCTAAGCAGCAGAGACCTCCAAAGCAGACACCCAAGCAACCGCTACCCCAAAACAAAACACGTGCAACACATATCTCACAAAGCCAGTGTGCCGAACAGTTACTGCCCTTAAGACTAAACAACACACCTGATATACTTGTAATAGGTGACTCTATCGTCAGGCACACTGACGTCCCGCTCACCAGGCTGAACAAGGAGAGGGTCACGGTGAGCAGCCTGTTGGGCGCTAGGATCCGCCACATAACACAAGCACTCAGGTCACTCCAAGGCAAGCACAAATATGACTCAGTCATTGTCCATTCTGGTGTGAATGACCTGAGACGTACCTCCATGGACTACATGAAAAGAGGCATAAAGGAGCTCTCTGGGCATGTAGCCCAGGCCGGTATGACCCTGACCTTGAGTAGCATCTTACCCTCACCAAGAGTGATGCCACAATATGAAGACAAGATGATCAATTTCAACAATTGGCTTAAGTACTGGTGTCATTCAAAGGGGATCCAATGCCTGTCAGCTTGGGATGATATGCTCGACAAGCCATGATGCTTCGCTAGGGACGGCTTGCACCTGTCACCCCTGGGCTTTCGGATATTGGCAAAGGCTCTTACTACCCCCATAGTGCCTTTTTTAGGCAAGGCTCAAAAGACAAACCCACCTCCATAGGTATAAGAAACTAAGAGTAATGCTACTCAACGCCAGAAGTCTAAACCTCAAGATGCATGCACTCGAAACTCTCCTTAGCATGGAGAACATCGATATCTGTGCAGTAACAGAAACCTGGTTCAGGGCTCCCAAGAGCACCCCAGCAGTACCAGATTATACCTCATACCATGCTTTTCGGCCCCAAAACTTGGACCGAACCACAAAAGGAGGGGGAGTATCGATATTCATCAAAGATACCCACACCTCCAGGTTGGTGGCAAAGCACGAAGCATCAGAGACTATCCATGAGCAACTAACAGTGGGTAAAACTGCCTTCCAGTTTATAGCCTGCTACAGACCACCCTCCCAAACCCAGGAACCCCACTCGGCCTTCCTGAGAACACTGGAAAATATGAAGGTCTCTCCAAACACCATTATATTGGGCGACTTCAACTACCCAAACATAGACTAGAAGCATTACTCTAGCTCCAACACCCTAGCCCAAAGGTTCCTAGAATTTATAAACTCAAATGCTATGGAACAACTTGTTACCACTCCCACAAGAGGGGAAAACATACTGGACCTGATCATTACCAACATGGGGACTCTATGCTCCAGACCAGAAGTGTATCCCTCACTGGTAAGATCAGACCATGAACTAATCTCACTGGATATTCACATCCCGACCCCACCCCCTGCCCAGAAAACCACAGTGAAAAACTTCTCTAAAGCAAATTTCACACTCCTCAAAACCGAGGTGGAAGCCTTCAAAGCCCCGGGCCTGTGGAAAATACGGCCCAGACCGCAGAATCCTTTATAAACGCATTCTATGAACACCTTCAGGAATGCATGGATCATGCGATCCCAAATAAAACCAAGACCCAATCCTCCAAAGGCAGACGTCCTGTCTGGTGGACCCCAGCCATAAACAAACTATACAATAGAAGGAGGAAGCTACTAAATGATAGAGCAAAATCCCAAAAGGGAAGGCATCACTGATCAGTATTAGCAAAAACTACGGGCACTCATAAAATTGTCTAAGGCCAGCTTCAGAGAAATATTGCACAGGACACTAAGGATAATCACAAGGCTTTCTTTAGTTATGTTAGGAACCTGGGTGGGAATTCCCAGATATGCTCAGAATTAGTCCAAAATGACAAAAAATACACTGAACCCACAGACATTGCCAACATCCTAGCTGACAGGTTCAGCGCAAACTCCACCCCCACCAAAAGGGCAAATATCTATCCCAGCAGAGTGCTGCCCCCCTGACATCTCAGATGCTTGGGTAAGAGCCGCCCTCTCCAAAGCAAAAAACACAGCATCAATGGGACCAGACAGTGTCCCGGGCTGCGTCCTACATGAACTCCAAGAAGAGCTAAACCCAAACATAAAACTACTGTTCAATCTCAGCCTTACTACAGGATATGTGCCCAAGGAGTGGCGTACAGCAACAGTGGTCCCTCTCCATAAAGGTGGTGCCTCAACGGATCCTGGAAACTATCGCCCCATAAGCCTGACTAGCTTGGTCTGCAAAGCTATGGAAAGGATCATCATGGACCTCATAAATAAAGATATTGGGGATCTACAGACACTGGATCCTACCCAGTTCGGCTTTGTTAAGGGCAGATCCTGCCTCTTAAACCTGGTTGATTTCTTTGAAACAGTCACCAAGGCCATTGACGAGGGGAAGGTGGTCCACACAGCCTACCTGGACCTCGCAAAAGCCTTCGATACAATACCCCACTCTGGCATTATAGATAAGCTTACCAGCTTAAATATAAACCCCTATGTCACTAGATGGATTGCAAACTGGCTCAAGGACAGAACCCACATGGTTAGAATTGCTGGAGCTATGTCAGACTCCAAACCAGTTACAAGTGGTGTCCCACAAGGCTCAGTCCTGGGACCTCTCTTGTTCGGTATATATTTCTCGGAGGTACAGGCCAACACGGAAGGACTGTGGCTGACCAAGTTCGCAGATGACTGCAAACTGGGCGCCATAATCGACTCTCCAGTCAAAACAAGCATCCTCCAAAAGGGTCTCATAGAAACAGACAACTGGTGCCAGAGCCATGGCCTCAAGCTAAATGCCAAAAGTGTATAGTCATCCCTTTGGCAAAAACAAGTGCCCACAAATTACCACATAGGTGGTAATCCATTAAGTACAGAAGAAGTAATTAGGGACCTGGGGACCCAAGTTGATAGCAATCTCTCATTTGACAACCACATGGCCAAAGTGGTTAGAAAAACATTTTATATAGCCCACCTAATCATGAAGGGATTCACATCTAGATCAGGAGGTCATCGTGCCTCTTTACTCATCCCTCATCAGGCCCATAATTGAGTACAATGCCCCTTTTGGGATGTACCTTACCAGACACCTGCAGCAACTGGAAAGACCCCAAAAGTACCTCACCAAGAGGATCAAAGGGCTCAAACAGATGCCATATGCTGCCCGGTTAAAGAAACTCCAGCTCTACTCAGTGGCATACCGCCTGTTCAGAGGCGATCTGTGCCTGACGTATAAAGCCATGTCCAACCCGGAATTAATGGACATGCTGCACCTCAGAAAATCCAAATCCCATCGAGCTACGCTCAAGAGACTTGAACCTCAGCACTGAAATAAATAGGACATGCTGGAGGGACAGATTCATAACCCAGAGGCTCCCTTCACTCTGGAATAAAATCCCAGTCCAGGTTAGGCAGAGTCCCTAATTGACTCTCTTCAAGAGGAATCTTGATGAGTGGATGGGAGATCGTAGGTTTACCCCGGGTATCACTTCTGTGTCACTGTTAGACAGAGGCACAGTATACTAACCTCGAAAAAGGGCATAGCAGAATAAATTTAAAATGGGTGGCGAAAGCCAAACACATTCTGGCTAGGCTTATAAATGCCCTAGGGCAGATAGCCTAGTATGAACCTATGAACCTATGAGGAAGGAAAGGCTTTAATCAATGAATGCCTTTGGGGTACAGGTACAGGGTATCCCTGGCAAAGCAGTTAAGAGTGTCTACCATCTCCTCACAGGCTGATATGCATTGGACCCCCTTTGAATGACATCGGAAGAAGGTAAGCCAGTTTGTAAAGTCAATAACCCTTTGTTTATGACTTGAGTGCCTGTCTGATGTGGCAAATTCTGGCACCTTTAGGCAGATGACTGACCTCTCCTTTCACAACATGGTGAGTGGTACGTCAATGTCTCTCACAATGGAGTCACCTACGACTAGGATGTTGGATTCTGTGGAGGTTTGCCTTATGGGCTTTTGAACTGAATCACTACGACTCTTACATGCATGTTTCAAAGTAGGTGCTGCCTGTGTTGTGTGTTTTTGAGGTTGCTGAGGGTACTTGTTTCTTAGATTACATTTAGTAGGCCTTTGAGGTTTAAGTGGGTTACTTTAAGAGCCGCAGCATATGTAGGTCTGTGTGTTTTGTCTGATCTGTGTGTGATTGGTTTAGTGTGGTGTTGTGTGGTTCTGACAACTTGCTTGTCATTTGTAATGCCTTTGTGTGAGAGTTTTGCCTCCAATAGCATTAAATAACTGCATGCCATTTTGTGAAATATTAGATGGTTGTCAGTAAATGTGAGAATCGTCTCAGGATGTCTGTTTCAACCAAACGGGTTACAGAGATTTTCGGAAAGTACAAATATATGGTTCCAAGCGCTTATTGATGAAAAATGAAGTGGGAGTTGATTACTGAAGGTGCTAATAAGGATATTAGGAGCTATAGCTAATTTGGGAGTTGTAGACGGAATACTTTCAGCTCTTTGTATGCTAGAGGGAAGGGAAATAAAGAGAAGTTAATGAAAACGGAGGAGAAGAGAAGAAATAGGAGGACTGAGATCTGATAATGTTTAGTTTGGCATAATTAGAGGTTTGTAGCCAGTGGCCCTTGGAATTAATATATGGGGACCCATGCCTTCATCTAAATAAAATTTGAATGTTGCTAAAGTTTTACACCAATATGTAGGGAAGTTTGTTACATAGGTGAAGAAAAAAGTCACCAACAAAGGGGGCACAAGGATTATAAGAACAGTGAACATCCACTAGGTTCATAGGTTGTTACTAGGCTAATGATCACTACTGCCCTTTGTATTTGATGCCACCTAAACAGCAAGAACAATAGTGCAGGGATCCTGTTAATACCCTTAGAACTCAGGCTGCAAGCTCAAGTCAGCTTAGCACATAAAACGTTACCCTGGCTACAACTCTTCCTTCTTACCCATAGTGCAGCACTCTTCCTCTCTCTATATCTTTGCTGACACTTAACTAGTTTGCATTGGAAATAGCTTCAGGCTTGTAAATCTTGTTCACAGACCAATATAAGGTACTCTTATTTTCATCTTTGTGTCTTTCCAGTTACTGTTTCAGTCATTTGACCCATTGTGTATGTCAATTTTCTTTTTTTCATGCCATTTTATTGATTTTTTTTGTCAAAAGTTATTTTCCTCTACCACAGACCACATTTTTACCATGACTTCTCATCCACTCCCATTTGTGCTATTTCTGGCAAGCAGAATTATTCTTAGTTTGTCTAAATTAACAAGTGCGTGTGCGTTTGTGCGCTGTGTTTGTAACTAAAATGTGAAAAAGTACTACTACAGGGTAAGTATATCTTTTGTGTGGTAGTGTTAAGGGCCACAGTATTTAAAAATTGACTGCAACATTTACAAGGGTTATGACAGAAGGATTCTAAGAGAAAGAAAGTGCAAGCTAGTTCTTAGGGGATTGCTTCCTAAGATGCTGTGGCAGGTAAGCCTTGTACATCTCAGACACCCTAAGAACCCCAGTCTAAGTTCAGGAAGCCCAATTTTAGGGATAAGTGTCACTCTTCCCTCTCTAACATAGATGACAAGCAGGCAGGGTATTCCGTTTAGATGCTTTAATATATAGAAACACATCAGGATGGATTTCAGTATCATAAAATATAAATTAACTTATTAACAGACATACATGCTTATATCTTAACAGCTTACTACAAAATGGCAGCCAGGCTTGCATGTGCTCAGTATTTATACACTTGTGCAAGCCCTTGGATAGCTTCTTAAAGGTATATACACATACATTGATATACATCCTCTCTTAAAAAGATTGCCCTTTGTAAAAACAATATTAGAGTTAGAGATGTATGTATTACTATATGCATTAGAAACAAAACACCATGTTCATGTCCAAGTTGCCGTTTATCTATTACATGGTTTAGAGATACGACCAAGTCTTGTAACATAACAGTCGGGACTAAATTATGCAACAAGGACAGTCTTCAGTGAACAACTTGTATCAGGGACTTTTGGATTTGTCACAGGAACAGGATTATTCTCTGGAACTTCCTCAGGAACTGGAACACTGGACAACTTACTCTGAGATAGAGTCTTTCTCACAGGCTATGTGCTGTGGTATAGGCTTGGACACTGGTCTTAAACGTTTGCAATTCTCCTAAACTCTGCTCCTTGTGATTCCACAATGTATGATCTTGGCTCTGGGCAAATACTGTTGACAACACCAATCTGATCATAACCTCTAGACATACGCATCCTTACCACTTCTCCTTCTTGTAATGGATTGAGCGGTTTGCTGGTTTTATCGTAGTAGGACTTCTGGGTTAAACACTTCTTCAAAAATTAGCTTTTACTGACCTGTTGCTCTTGACACATGGAACTAACAATTGACTACTGATTGGTAATGTGGTTCTGGTTTGTCGCAACAGATGTTCTTGAGCAGGTGAACCAAGATATTTATCACGAGAAACATTTCTAAGTTTCCAGAGATTCAGGAAAACATCACTATTTTCTCTCATTTTGACTTGTGTAGTAACTGTTTTGCACTTTGAGCTTCACATTCTGCCAAACCATTTAACTGCGGGTTCTCAGGGCTACTCATGACATGAGGAAAGTCACATTCTTCAGCAAATCTTTTGAACTGTTGGCTTGTAAACTGCCTGCCAGTGTCAGAAATAACTTTGTGCAGACTACCATGTACTGAAAAATGACACTTCATCTTAGTAATGATAGTACTGGATGCTAGATTTGGAAGTAGGTCAATCTCAAACCATTTGGAGTAAGAGTCTACTAACACCAAATACTGTTGACCATTCCACTAGAAAATGTCGGTGGCTACTGTCGACAAAGGTAGTCTAGGAATCTGATTTAGCAGAAGTGGCTTTGTACTATTACACACAGAACAAGATGAAAGTGCTGTCAGTGTTGTGATATAGAAGGCCAAAATACTAGTCCTCTCGCCCTGCATTTGGTAGAGTTGGTACCTGGGTGAACACGATGCAAGATAGTAATGTACTCTTGTTGTAAGGACTTTGGAACAATTACTTTCAGACCTTTCATAATGATACCATTGTCAGACAAAGTCTCATCCCAGTATGGAAAATAAGGTTCCATTTTTTGTGGTAAACTAGATTGCTTTGACAGCCATCCTTGATTGATAAAGTGGTTGAGCCTTTGTAAAACTGGATCTGTGGCTGTGTGATCTCTCAACTCATCAAGACGTGTGGAAGAAACATTTCCCACTTCCATAACTTTCAGATTCAAGGTTCTCATTCTCGTGCTGTTCAGTGGTGTTTCTGGGCAATCTGGATAATGTATCAACAGGATAAAGAAGTTTGTCTTTCTTGTAGACAAGAGTGAAGTTATACTTTTGCAGTCTTAGCATCATACATTGCAATCTGGCTGGAGATAAATGCATAGGCTTTCTTAACATAGTGACTAGTGGTTGTTGGTCTGTTTCAGTCTGGATAGGTCTACCATAAACATAATCATGGAACTTTGAACATGCAAACACAATTGCCAAAAGCTCTTTCTCTATCTGGGCATACTGCATCTCAGTTTGGGTAAGAGTTCTTGATGCATTGGCAAAAGTTTGATCCTCTTATAGAATGACTGCAGCAATGCAGCAAGACCAGATTTCGAAGCATCACAGTAAAGTGTAACTGGGTTGTGAACATCATAGTATCTGAGAGTTGGTGGACTAGCAGTTCTGTGATTCAGGACATCAGATGCTCTTTGCTGTTGCTCTAACCAAGACCATAATGCATCTTTACGTGTCAGCTGTCTGAGTGGTGCTGAAAGTTGGCTCAAGTCTGGAATGAACTTGTCTAGGTAGTTAACCATGACAAGAAAACGTTGCAGGGCTTGAACATTGTCTGGAGCTGGCATCTCATGAATGACTGTTTGTTTAGAAGGGTCTGGTTGTAACCCTGAACTGGTAAATAAATGACCAACATAATTAACCAATTGTAGCCTGAATTTGCATTTCTGTGGATTGAGCTCAAGATGTGCCCTTTCCAGAACTTTTCTGAGGTTTCTGTCATGCTCAGCTTCATCATGACCTCCTACTAGTATGTCGTTGCCTGTAATAGCACAAGGATACCCAGAAAAAATGTGCTCCTTTGCACGTTGAAAGACTTCACTTGCATAATTTATCCCAAACAGCATTCTCACAAATCTGTACCTGCCAAACGGTGTACTGAAAGAAGTGAGCAATGATGATTTCTTGTCAGGCTGAATTTGCCAAAATAAACTCTTTGCATCCAAGACGGAAAAAATAGTGGCATTTGGCATCAAGGCTGCGACTTCTTTGAGTTTGCGCATTGGATGATGAGATCTTTTTAGCGCTTTGTTCAAATCTCATGGATCAATACATATTCTGGTGTCATCTGAGCTTTTCTTATGAGCTACCACTATGGAAGATACCTACTCAGTTGGAGTTGCAACTGGACAAATTACACCTTGTCGCACCATTTTATCTAGCTCGGCTTTGACTCTGTCCTGCATGGCTATTGGTACTTTTCGTGCCTGCCTGATATGGACTGACGTCTGGGTCTAACTTCATGAAGTGAACAACTGGAAGCTGCCCTAATTTGTCTTCAAAGAGATCAGCATAGGCAGAAAAAATGTACTGGGTGAAATTAGAGTAGCGGTCTTTCCAGCTAACATGATTGACTTTCTTATTAAATGAAAGCAGTCCCATTTTCAAACTGTCTCTGAGCCCTAATAATGACTGAACATGCCTCTTGGCCACATAAAGTAACAAATTGTAACTTCTCCTAGCAGAATAACATGAAAGCACTACTGAGCCTTCAGTCTGAACTTCTTCACCTCCATAAGCAACAAGCTTCACACACCTTGCTAAATCCAGCCTTTCACCATGACACACACTAGCAAATGTTTCTGCTGATATAACATTGCAATTGTGAACCTGTGTCCGCTTTGAGCTCTCTGGGTTTGCCATTTATCCGAACAGTACAAAATACTTCATTCTTTGCCCTTAAGTCTACTGCATTAACTGCTTCATGAAGCACTGATACACCATCCACATAAAGAGTAGGGTTCCAGCTTTCTAATTGATCAACTCGTCTCTTAAAGTATTCCCTTTTAATACAATAATGTGGCCTTTTGATGTACAAAACCTTTTGAAATTATTCCATTTATTACATTTGTGGCAATGTTGACCAAAAGCTAAACATTTTTTCCTTTTAGATTCATGACTTCCACCACAATTACAACAGTTGGGAATGAAACTAAGTTGGGGCCCATGTTTTGAGTTTGCTGACTCACTCTTATGCTTCACTGAGACTGTGCAAACTCTGAAATTTGCTGGAAAGCTCTGGGGTTTACCAGTGAGTGCTGCAGGGGTTACAATTGCTGCAATGTGCTTGGGCCTGTTTCTTTTAATAACATGCTGCATACTATCAACATGAGCTTTATCACTGTGCCTTCTGGAGCTGTTCTCATTTGTAAGCATATTTGTGTGCTTTTCTGTGAGCTTGTATACCTGACAAATCTCAGTGGCCTTATTCAAAGTTAAATCACTGTCACAAAGTAAAATCTTTCTCAGAACATCATGGTTAATACCATACACAAGCTGTCCTTTATCAACTCACCCCTTAAATCACCGAATCTGCCTGTTTTAGCCTTAATGTTCGTGTTTCACTGTTGCAGTCATCACTGTAGGGATGTTCATCGTGCATACAGCTGCAGTAATCACAGATGGGTTCTCTGCCGTCAGGCGGGTCCTTGGTCGGCCGAATTCCAAAGTCTAGGTCCGGCGTCTGTTGTCATTGCTTTCTTTCCTGACGTCAGTGCGACAGGGGTATATAAGACACAGCCGACGCCATATTCTTCAGTCTTTTTTGCCGTGCGGTGCCCAAAGCAGAAGCAGTTCGCAAGTGCCGGTCGGCCAGCTCCTGAAATTACGAATAATTGGAAACCGAAGTCTTCTTGAAACTTTTCTTGCCTCAGACCGATGTCAGACAAAGTTAACAATTGTATTTCTTGTGGGAAGCAAATACCGCATAAGGATTTCCATTCCCTCTGCATACCTTGTTTAGGCCCAGACCACGCTACTTTCAATAAAAGGTGTCGTAAGGCGGAGTTCGCCCAGCACTTTTTTGGTAAAACCTTTGATTATAAAATGTCGTCGGATACTCTGACTACCGTTTTGTCCAAAAAATGCAAGGACAAAGACCGACATGCGAGGCCCGCGGTCTCCACCGGCACCACGCCAAAACCGTGGTCCGGTTCTCAGTGAGGACTACGCAGCTCCTGACTACCGACGACACTTCTTTGGCGGTGTCCTCTGTACCCGAGACCGCAGGTTCCTTGGCCCATACCCAGACTACAACCACCGAAGCCACTGTGAGTGTTGAGCCTCCTAATGTGGATAGGTCCACTTCCACCCAAGGTGTTTTAGACCCTCGTCTTCCATTAAGGCCTTTACTAAGTCCAAATCAGCCATGCATCCCAAGAGGCCTGTTGCACTGGGCCCATCTCCAGGCCCCATGCCTAAAAAGCAGATGCTAAAAATGGCTGAGGATTTAATTACTCTTATCAGGGGTTTCCCAGCCCCCACCAGACAAGAGACCGAGTGGAGGAAGCTTCTCCCTCTTCTGACCAGGAATCCATTCTTTCAGAACATTCTGATGAAGAGGAACACTGCCCCCCTTTGAAGATTCGGATGCTGAGCAGTCCATTCCTTCTGTATCTCCCTCAGAGGATTTCTCTTTTGGGGAAACCTTGCACACCTTGAGGGAACACTTCCATTGGGAAGGCCAAGACTTTTCTGATTCCAAGAAAAGACTTAGGGAATTTCTTTTGTTACCTCAGCACAGACCTCTGGCGATACCTCCTGTCTTGGACATACTTGATGATGTTTACTCGGAGGCTTGCCTTCCCTGCCTCCTGCCCCAGTCAAGCCTGATAGGTACTACAGAGTTCCTACCCCTCACCAATTTCTCTACAAGAGCCATAATGCTGACCCTGAAACCATTTCTCAAGGCCCCAAGGGAATGAAGGCCTCTACTGCTAAGAATCCACTACCTTCCGAAAGAGAGTCTAGATCCTTAGAATTAAATTGTCAGTTCCATATGCTTAAATATCAGCAGTTTCTGCTATCACAATTAAGAAATAAAATGTCTCAACCTGAACAACCAGATTTGAAGGAGTTGCAGGATATGATGCATAGTGCAGAACAAGTGGGTAAACACACCTTACAATGTGGCTATGATGCTCTAGAGGCCTCAAGTAGTGCTGCTGTGACAGGATCAGTCATTCGTAGACATGCCTGGCTTAGAGAACAAACCTTGCCTGACCATGTTAAAGCTAAGCTACTAGATGCTCCTTTACAAAAGGATGTACTATTTGGTACTAATGCTGAGGAGATACTACGGAAAATGGAAGAAAAGGCTAAATCTATGCAAACTGTCAAAGCTTTTCTACAAGTTCAACCACCACGTTTTAGCAGAAATTGGCCTGCAAAGAACTGGTCCTTTCCAGCCATGGACAAGCCACAAAGAGGTAGATACAGGCAGAGGACAACCTCAAGGATCATATAGAGGCAGACAATGGCAAACTCTAGCCACAAGAGGTGGTGAAGACAGTGCACAGCAATGCAGGAAACAAACCCAATGACTCCCCCCTTTCCATGCCAAGCAGGTCTCAGCTGGCAGCACCCTTGGGAGGAAAGCTGGCATTATATACAAGAAATTGGCATATTATCACAACAGACAGATGGATCCTGGACATTATAAACAGAGGCTACAGATTTCACTTTCACACTCTTCCAAAAATGAGAGGCATGCCAAACCTGCCACACAATCAAAGGGCAGAGGCTCAAATACAAATTTCAAAGCTTATGGCCATGAAAGCTATTCAAGAGGTACCTACTCACGAACAAGGTCAAGGTTTTATTCCAGACTTTTCTGGTACCAAGGAAAGAAACCGACTGGAGACCCATTTTGGACTTATCCATCCTAAACACATTTCTGCTTCGCAAAATTCAAGATGCTCACATTACAGCAGCTTCTTCCCATGCTGGGCAAGGAGTTTTGGCTGGTAACATTGGACCTCAAGGAGGCATACCTGCATATCCCAATCAGACAAAGTTGCAGAAGATACCTCAGATTTCTTGCAGGTTCAATCCACTATCAATTCTCTGCATTGCCCTTTGGCTTATCTAGTATTCACGAAATGCCTGGCATCAGTAATTGCCTACTGCAGACTTCAAGGGATACAAAATCTGGATGACTGCCTGATCCAAGCGGACAACAAGCACCTACTTCTGGAACATCTGGCTTATGTAACACGGTTATTGAATTCTCTGGGATACACAGTCAACAAGGAAAATCCAGGCTAACACCATCTCAGAAAATAACTTTCCTGGGTGCCAACTTGGACACAAACACCCAGATGGCTTATCTTACGCCAGAAAAACAAGGGCAACTAACTCATTACTTCAAAATACTAGCAAATTGTACCAGGCTCACTGCAAGGAAAATCCTGCAGGCTCTGGGCTTCATGGCATCTTGCATTCTTCTAATCCCATGTGCAAAGTTGCATATGAGGAAACTTCAATGGTACCTAAAAAAACCTATGGTCTCAACACAGCCACAGTTTGGAAACAATAATACCAATAATTCCATGTTTGCAAAAGGAATTTCTATGGTGGTCCCAAGCATGCCAAACAAACACAGGGCTTCCATTCTGCAATCCTCAAGCAAATCAAGTCATCACAACAGACGCCTTAGACTACACCTGGGGGGCGCACATGACAGACAGGTGCATTCAGGGCAAATGGTCCCAAAAGGAAAAGCACCTTCACATCAATCAAAAAGAAATGCTAGCAGTGATAAATGCAATTACAATTTTCAAGGATCTCCTGCATCCAGGGCAATTATTGATAAGAACAGACAACACCACAGTAATGTGGTATATAAACAAACAAGGTGGAACACATTCATACCCCCTGTGCAGGCTAGCCATGTCGCTTTGGAACTTGGCTCTGCAATGGCAAATCGAACTTCAAGCACAGTACCTGCCAGGATTGGAAAACACGCTGGCAGACAATCTAAGCAGAAATATGACAGATCCACACGAATGGAAGTTACATCCTCAAGTGTTTACAAGGATAATCCAAGCGTGGGGAAGACCAGACATAGATCTCTTCGCCTCCCACAGGAACCATCAATTGGAAAAGTTCTGTTCAAGGACCTTCCATCCAAAGGCCTGGACAGTGGACGCCCTTTCTTTCAGTTGGGCAACATGGACAGTTTACGCTTTCCCACCTTTGCCTCTTCTGCCCAAGGTGCTCTTGAAAGCAAGAGCAGACAGACCGAAGATGATACTAATTGCTCCAGACTGGCCAAGACAACACTGGTATCCACTCCTGAGGAGCCTAACACAAACTCCTCCCTGGACCCTACCTCTAATGCCTCTTCTACTGACTCAGCACAACTGCAAAACTCTTCACAGTCAGCTGAAAACTCTCAATCTGGCTGCATGGAAAATTCCTTAACACCACAACAGACCCTACTCTCCAAAGAGGTGCAGGATGTCATTTTGGAGGCCAGAAGACCATCTACTAGAAAGGCTTACTCCGCAAAGTGGAAACGTTTTTGCGCTTGGAATGAGAAAAAAGGCCAGGATCCTAGAAAACTGAATTTGCCTCAGATATTACAGTATCTAGCTGAGCTGTTGAACAGTGGACTTTCATTTTCCTCCATCAAAATTCATGCCTCAGCCATTTCTGCAGAATACAACACTGATCCACCCTTATTCTCTCACCCACTTTTAAGACAGTTCCTCAGAGGAGCTAAGAACATAAGACCTCCAAGGAAACAACCAATCCCAGCCTGGGATCTTAACTACATTCTAGAAAAATTAACATTACCTCCCTTTGAACCAGCTGCCTCTACAGATTTGCAGTATTTGTCCTGGAAAACAGCCTTCCTTCTGGCCATTACCTCAGCTCGTAGGGTTTCGGAGCTACAAGCCCTCATGGCTGTGCAGCCCTTTATCATCTTCCATCAGGACAGGGTTTCCCTACGAACCAACCCTTCATTTATGCCTAAGGTGGTATCCAGGGTAGCTTTAAATCAGGCCATATACTTACCTACCTTTTACCCCAATCCTCAAAACAAAGGGGAAAGGCAGCTACATTCCTTAGACATCCATAGACAGCTACGTTACTATCTGGACAGAACACAGCCCTTCAGGAAATCAGAACAACTTTTTGTATCCTATGCTGTAGGAGCTCAAGGGAAGCCAATTTCCAAACAGACAATTTCAAAATGGATAGGCCATTGCATACGGTTTTGTTACTCCTTTCATGGCAAACCTGTGCCTACAGGCATCAGATCCCACTCCACTAGGGCCACAGCTACCTCTACAGCCTTCCTCAGAGGAGTCCCTACCAAGGATATTTTGGAGGCAGCCACTTGGAGTTCTTTGCATACCTTCACAAAACACTACCACCTGCCTTTATATTCCAAAACTAGAGCAGGCTTTGCCTCTGCTGTGTTGCAGGGCATTCTGGCTGCTCCCAGTTCCACCTAGTGCCTACCACCCTGTGCGTAGCTTTGGGATTCTACCCATCTGTGATTACTGCAGCTGTATGCATGATGAACATAGTACAGTTTTGTACCTACCATAAATGTAGATGTTCGAGTACTAATACAGCTGCAGTACAGGTTTCCCTCCTTCCTTCCTCTCTTGGTAAAAGCCCAGTGGTTAACACCTCCTCATACAACCTAATTTGGGTTATCCTGCTATGGTGTATTTGCTTGCAACTATTGATTTTTGATTATATTGCATTGCTTGACTATATTTATATATATATAATTTATGTATTGCCTTCCTTCTGGGGGCACCTGACATCTGGGGCAAGAAAGACTGAAGAATATGGCGTCGGCTGTGTCTTATATACCCCTGTCGCACTGACGTCAGGAAAGAAAGCGACGACAACCGACGCCGGACCTAGACTTTGGAATTCGTCCGACCGAGGACCCGCCTTACGGCAGAGAACCCATCTGTGATTACTGCAGCTGTATTAGCACTTGAACATCTACATTTATGGTAGGTACAAAACTGTACTTTCTTCCTGCCGGCAGGCAGCCCTCGGTCGGCCAGAATCCCAAAGTCTGGGTCCAGCGTCGGCTGTGTACTCACCCTCCCTGACGTCAGAGCGCCAGGGGTACAAAGCTCCCAGCCGACGCCATGTTCTCCAGTCTTTCTTGCCACGCGGTGGTAGCAGTTCGCAAGTGCCGGTCGGCTGACTCCTGTTATTTTTGGTGCTTCATTCCGAAGACATTCTTCTTTTCAAAGCCAAGTACCCCGTTGGGGAAACTTTTTTCTTGCTCCAGACCGATGTCAGAAAAAGTTAATAATTGTATTTCATGTGGGAAGCAAATACCTCATAAGGACTTTCACTCTTACTGTATTCCTTGTCTAAGCCCTGACCACGACGTAGCTAGTTGTCGGTTTTGTGCTAGATTTAATCAACGTACTATTAAACGGAGATACGATTTTGCCTTTCAATACTTTGGGAGGCTTATAACATGTCGTCGGACACGCTTCCGACTACCAGAGTTCATAAAAGGAGCAAGGATAAGGATAGGCCTCCGAGGTCCAAATCAGATGACAGTTTACAATCAGAGCCAGCTGCCGGTTCGGCCGTCGTCAGTGAGGCGCTTTCGCAGCCCCTGTAGTTGGCCATTACAGAACCGCTTGCCGAAACGGACTCCCACGAGGAGCCAACTAGGCCTTCGATTACTCCAGGTGCAGGGCCTTCGGATAATACTTCCTGGGATGTGTCCGGAGCTGCTGTGCAGGTACCGGCTTCCGAGGGGGTTTTCAGGCCTATGCAGCTTCAGGTAAAGACAAAGGCAAAGACTCCTTCTAAAACAAAGATTCAAGCCCAGGCCTCCTCTGATCCGGGACCTAAATCTCAAAAACAAATGCTTAAAATGGCGGAAGACTTGCTAACTATGATTAGGGGTTCACATCCCCCTCCAGACAAAAGGCCAAGACAAGAATTGGATTATGAATCCTCTGATCAGGCAGTGTCTTCCTCTGAACAGGATTATACTTTCCCTCCTTATGAGGATTCTGATGCTGAGGAATCCATTCCTTCAGCTTCTACTCCTGAGGATTATTCTTTTGGGGAAACTTTACATGACATGAGGGAACATTTTCACTGGGAAGGACAGGAGTACTCTGAATCTAAGAGAAGGCTTAGGGATTTCCTTCATCTTCCCCAACACCAGACCCCTGGCTATTCCTCCTATTTTGGATATTGCGGATGATGTCTTTTCTGAGTCTAATTTAATTCGTGACTCCTTTCCTCCGGCCCCTGCTAAGCCTGATAGATATTACAGAGTCCCTGACTCCCACCAGTTTCTTTATAAAAATCCTACTGCTGATCCAGAAACCATTTCTCAAGGTGCTAAGGCCGCCACTGCTAAGAACCCTATTCCATCAGATAAGGATTCTAGAGCTTTGGAGAGATGGGGCAAAAAAGTGTACATTTCTGCTACTTTATCTATTATGGCTTTAAATTGTCAATTTCATATGTTGAAATATCAGCAATACCTTTTGTCTGTTATGAAACAAAAACTGGGTACCATTTCTGCATGTGCAGACAATAAGGAATTACCTGATTTGATGCATGCTACTGAGCAGGTGGGAAAACATACCTTAGACTGTGGTTTTGATGCTTTGGAGGCATGCTTGGTTAAAGGAACAAAATTTGCCTGATCAAGTGAAAGCAAAGTTACTGGATGCTCCTGTTCAACATAATGTTTTGTTTGGGTCTAAGGCTGAAGAGGTTATAAAGAAAATGGAGGATAAGGCAAAATCCATGCAAACGGTTAAGGATTTCTTACAAGTTCAGCCTCCTAGATTTAGCAGAAATTGGCCAGCTAAAAATTGGTCCTTTCCCAGCTCGGACAGGCTTCAGAGGGGTAGATATAGGCGCGTCAGAGGGAGGACCCAAGCACAGTCCTTTTATAGACCTAGACAGTGGAGTGCTTCCACCCCCAGGGCTGGAGAAGATAGGTCTCAACCTTACAGGAAACAGGCTCAATGACTCCCCCTGCATGGCTCCAGGAACCTCTCTCCTGGAAGCTCCTCTGGGAGGAAAACTTTCTCTTTTTCACCGAAATTGGACTTACATAACCCAAGACAAGTGGGTTCTGGGTGTAGTTTTAAGAGGTTACAAATTCCACTTTCACACCTTACCAAAACCAAACGGATGGCCAGACCTACCAAAAACTCGATGGGCAGAGGCATTAAACCAGGTGGGATCCTTCATGGCTATGAGGGCCATAGAACTGGTTCCAAATTCAGAGACGGGACAAGGCTTTTATTCAAGACTCTTTCTAGTTCCCAGAAAGCAAAATAGTTGGAGACCCATCCTGGATCTGTCAGTCTTAAATACTTTCCTGGAGATACCAAAGTTCAAGATGCTTACTCTGCAGCAGCTCCTGCCACTGATGAGCAAAAATGCATGGATGGTGACATTGGACTTAAAGGAGGCTTACCTACACATTCCTATCAGACAGGAGTGCAGAAGATACCTCAGGTTCAGGGCAGGCTCAAAACATTACCAATTCTCTGCGCTGCCCTTTGGCTTGTCTACTGCGCCCAGGGTCTTCACCAAGTGCCTGGCACCAGTAGTAGCTTACTGCAGACTCAAGGGAATTCAAATTTACCCTTATCTGGACGACTGCCTTATTCAAGCAGACAGCAAGGACATTTTACTCCAGCACCTGGAATTTGTTCAAAATCTACTCAAGTACCTGGGATTCACTGTGAACGTAAAAAAGTCAAATATGACATCCACTCAACAGATAACTTTCCTGGGTGCTCTTTTAAACACAACAACCCAGATGGCATTCCTGACATCAGAAAAACAACTACAGCTGGCTTCAACTTTCAAAAGCCTGGCGTTAATGTCTCAGCTAACTGCAAGGAAATTCCTGCAGGCTTTGGGTTACATGGCTTCCTGCATCCTACTCATACCATATGCAAGACTACATATGAGGAAGTTACAATGGTAGCTAAAAAGCATATGGTTTCAGCATTGTCACAGTCTGGAAACAGTGATTGCTGTCTTGCCTTGCCTGCAAAAGGAATTCCATTGGTGGGCCATGGCATGTCTTCAAAACAAAGGGAAAGCCTTCAGTCTATCTCCAGCCTACCAAGTGATAACCACGGACACCTAGGATTATGCATGGGGAGCCCACTTGTAGGGGAAAGGCCTGCAAGGTTTTTGGACAGAGGATCAGAAGCATCTACATATCAATTTAAAAGAGATGTTAGCTGTGCAGAATGCCCTCTTGGCTTTCAGGGATCTTTTACAGCCAGGGCAGCTACTGATACGGACAGACAACACCACAGTTATGTGGTACGTAAACAAGAAAGGGGGTTCACACTCCTACCCCCTTTGCAGACTAGCCATGACTCTATGGAACAAAGCACTAGCTTGCAAAGTGGACCTACAAGCTCAAATCCTGCCAGGGAAACAAAACACTCTGGCAGACAGCCTGAGCAGGAACCTGTCAGACCCACACGAGTGGATGCTAGACACCCAAATATTCAAGATGATTACAGAAGCCTGGGGCTGCCCAGACATAGATCTATTTGCATCTCCCCACAACTACCAGTTACAGACTTTTTGCACAAGGACATATCACAAGCTAGCATGGAAAGTGGATGCCCTCTCATTCAGTTGGAGGAACCTCTCCGGTATGCCTTTCCACCACTAACTCTTCTACCAAGGGTGTTATTAAAAATAAAACAGGACAAACCAAAGCTG
Source organism: Protopterus annectens (assembly GCF_019279795.1). Lineage (NCBI taxonomy): Eukaryota > Metazoa > Chordata > Ceratodontiformes > Protopteridae > Protopterus > Protopterus annectens. Next base: position 319,791,957 of record NC_056731.1, read on the forward strand.
ATCTTACTAGCCCCGAATTGGCCTCGACAATTTTGGTACTCAGCACTGATAAATCTATCCCAGGAACCTCCTTGGATTCTACCTCAGATTCCAAATCTTTTGTCTCATCATCAGGGCCAGGTCCTGCACTCTCATATCAAAACTCTCAGCCTGGCAGCTGGGCGTATTCAGGGTCTATGATTAATCCTACCCTTTCCAAACAGGTCATGGATGTTATCTTAGAAGCCAGAAGGCCTAGCACTAGGAAATCTTATGAAGGTAAATGGAAGAGATTTTGCACCTGGATGCATGCTCAGGAATCAGATCCTCACATTCCAAATATTCCATTGATTTTACATTACCTAACAGATATGTCGCATAAGGGTTTATCTTTTTCCTCCATAAAAATACATGCCTCTGCACATTATAATACAGATCCTCCATTTTTTTCAAATCAACTTCTGAAACAATATCTTAGAGGAGCAAAGAATTTAAGGCCCCCTAGGACATCACCCATTCCTGCCTGGGACCTCAATTATGTCCTGGAAAAACTTACTCTGCCTCCTTTTGAGCCTGCTGCCACATCTGATATAAAGTATTTATCATGGAAGACTGCTATCCTACTGGCTTTAACTTGAGCCAGGAGAGTCTCAGAGTTACAAGTGCTCATGGCTGTGGAACCTTACATTATTTTTCATCAAGACAGAGTTTCTTTGAGGACTAACCCTACTTTCATGCCTAAAGTGGTTTCTAAAGTGGTTGTAAACCAAACTATTCACCTACCAACTTTTTTCCCTAATCCACAAAATAAGGGGGAAGAGGATCTTGCATTCTTTGGATATGCACAGGCAGCTTTGCTTTTACCTGGACAGAACCAAGGATATCAGGAAAACTGAACAACTGTTTGTTTCTTATGCAGCAAATTCCCAAGGCAAAGCTATTTCAAAACAGACCATTTCTAAATGGATTGCTCAGGGAATCAGATTTTGTTACTCTCATCATGGAAAGCAAATCCCAGGAAAAATTAGGACACACTCTACCAGAGCTGTTGCTACTTCAGCTGCCTTTCTCAGGGGAGTCCCTACCAAAGATATTTTGGAAGCTGCAACTTGGAGTTCAGTGCATACTGTCTCTAAGCACTACAATCTCCCTCTTTATTCTAAGTCTAGGGAGGACTTTGCTTCTGCAGTCTTACAAGGCCTTCTAGCCGCCCCTTCTACTCAATAACCACCACCCTTTATCTCAGCTTTGGGATTCAACCCTACAGTGATGACTGCAACAGTGAAACACGACGAACAATAGTACAGTTGTGTACGCTAACCATAAAAGTAGATGTTCGAGTGTCTTCACTATTGCAGTCTGGGTTACCCACCCTCCTGTCCCCTCTTATACTTTTATTGATGTGGTTCCCTGCTTCACCCTTCTTCTGAGGTGTATTTGCTACAGGGTATGGGGTTTGTTGTATGTTACATTTTTGTTTTACTTTTAGCCTTTACTTTTGGGCACCTGACATCTGGGGCAAGAAAAACTGAAGAACATGGCATCGGCTGGGAGCTTTGTACCCCTGGCGCTCTGACGTTATTGAGGGTGAGTACACAGCCGACGCCGGACCCAGACTTTGGGATTCTGGCCGACGGAGGGCTACCTGCCGGCAGCAAGAACCCTACAGTGATGACTGCAACAGTGAAGACACTCGAACATCTACATTTATGGTAAGTGTACACAGCTGTACTTTTCTCAAGTATGTTATATATGCTGTAAAAGTTTCACCAGGCTTTGATTCCTTGTATAAAATAAGTGTCTTTCCATTGTAATAGTTATCTGGGGTCTACACATTTCTCTAAATTTACGTTTTAAGCACTCAAGGCCCTCCTTTGACTCAGGCTGTACAACAGTATGATGGTTGCCCCCCTCTCCTGTATAGATAGCAGGTACATACACAAATGAATGTTCCCTTTCTGTGGTTTCTGACTCAGCTAAATTAACTAGAATAAATGCCTTTGTGCGGTCATCTTTATCAGAAAATGCAGCATGTATGAAAATGTCGTAGTCTTGCTCAAACATTCTCCAGTTCTCTGCAATATTACTGTCAAACCCAAGTGTACTGGGCTTTCGAAATCCATCTGCCATGCCCACAAAGTATGTATAAACACACTGGAAATATGGCCCTTGTAATTATGTATGAACAAACTGTTCTGTAAGCATACCTCCCAACTGTCCCGAATTACTCGGGTTTTACCGAGTTTTGGGGTCCAAATAATGGGGTGCCACGATTTCCAAGTGGCATCCCTTCATTTCCGATTTTTTTCTTTGTGTTTTTATTTTTCGCACTTTGTTTTTTATTTTTCGCGCTTTGTGAGCTGACATCATCGCGTGCGCGATGATGTCAGCTATGTCAGGGCTACCAGCCTGTCAGAATTTAGCACGCGCACATATTTCCGGCTCTAGTTTGAATGTTTTGTGAGCGGGAACGGCAAGGAGTTATTTAGAAGGCTCGCGGAAAGGATATGTATTATCGCTATGATGATTTTATTAGAAGGCTCGCTGGTTTATTTAGAAGGTAAGGAATCTAGCTGTGTAATGCTCTGGCTGAAACAACAATGCCGCATTTTTCTTTAAAAAAATCTGTTAAAAAGTCAGAGGATTGTACAAAGCAAGGTCAGACAAAAGCTTGCCAAGTTAGTCATCTAGAGCTGTTCAGTTACGCAGGACAGTGGACAGATCATACAAATCTGCTAGGAATTAATAACACTAGTACATGTATGGTGTCCCTGATGTTGAAACTCTGTTTTAGTCAAACAGCATTTCTTTTGGGTAAGTTTTAGACCTACAGCAGCGGGTTGTATTTCAGTACAGTTGGAGCGACTGTATGAGATATTTGTTATAGACTGTAATCTAACCCGGAATGCGACATTGGTAGTGGAGTGACATAATTGACAAGGGACTTCGAGTGGCTGGTGATAACTTAGTCACTAGGATCCTTGGAATCCTCTGAGTCTTATGGGGCAGATTTGTAAAATGAGAAAACGTGTTGTTTACCAGGCTAGATGCACTGACTCTGCACTTTGTGTAATTTGCACTAGCTGGGAAGATGTTGTTAACTCGCACTGATTTTGAGAATGCGAAACATGAGTAAGGTGTATATTTTCAGGAAAGTGTAGATGATATGCATTCTCACTGTAGAAGCAACGTTGCATGTTGCAGGGTTTTATGTTTACAAAGCATACTGCCTTTAGATGACACAACTGCCAAGTCTGTGCTTTGCTTATATCGCACTTTTTTTCCTCTGTGAGTTCAGGTGCCAGGTAATATTAATGTTTAATGTGAACATTATGAAAGTTTATAACAAAGTCGCATTGTGTATTTTTGCATTTCTTCCATCTGTATGTCATATGTCAAGGTGAAGCTTGCAAAGCTCTTAAGTTTGTCTTGAGAAGCCACTAATTGTATTCTATTGTTAGGGGCGTGCATTCTATTCTATTAAGCCTTGCAAAATGGTCCAGCTTTCAGTTTTTTAAAATCCTTTTGCATGTGATGTGATAACCTTTAAAAACATTTGAATCATAGTTTTTGTGTGTAAAAGATGCTGATCTTGCATGTAAAAATGAAACGTGGGTTATTTTCTGCTGACATAACATCTTTCATCACAAGATTACATAAGGAAACATATTTGCCAATAACAAGAGTGGTAGTTTTGCATGAGGGTCTCTGCAGAACTCCCGCCACTGCACTTTCAGACTCAAGTAGTTTTCCTTCACAAATATTGCAGCCTGCCTCCAACTGTCACTTACTTTCTTTATCCGTCATACCCCACCATCTTCTCTTGCAAGTTTCCTCACCATTTACAAGCTTGCATGCACCCTTTTCTTTCAGCATATTTTCTACATCATTGAAAGCTAATCTAGTGACAGAACATTTTCCACTTTGCTTCCATTTTTATGGCATTCTGTGTCCGCCTAAGTAAGATGCATTGACTCCACCACTGAAGTTCAAAAAGAAGTGAAATGCCTCATGTATGCAGTGTATACCATTGTGAATACTGAAAACCATCTCTCATCTAAATGTAAGGGGCCAATGATTTGAAAACAGCCCAAAGGTAATCTTTATCCACCACTGGCCAAATGTATTTTCTTTGATTGTGGTGTGGGTTTCAGTGTTGTTTCAATGAATGTGAGTTTCAAGGGCAGAGAAGTTTTAATGCCAAGTCTATTTTCGTTGTGAGACAGTGTTGCTTTGTTTAGCAGATGTCTATTGGTGTTTGTGCATTGGGCTGTAAAATGTAAAAATAAAATCCAAATCATTGTAGCAGTATGCACACATTAGTGTTTATGGTAAATGGGGTGAAATAGCCAGGTAATGGGACATTGGAATGGCTGCAGGGGGACTCTGGTGCCATATTTTGGTTGTCTGTTCTTCAGTTTGCATTTGAAAGTTGGTATCCCACAATTCCACTGGAGTGGGCAGGGTTACATAATTATGTATGCAAATTGTATGTTAATCAGCATACAGATTTGTACCTATTTTTCATGGGCCTTGTCCAGATTTTTTATGTTTCCAGGTTGAAAAGTATGTCTGTAAGCTTGTAATAACATTCAAGTGCACAATAAAGTCTTCAAAATACTTTACTTTGAGAAATGCTCTGTAATGATTTTATTCTACGAAATAACTTTACTGTAATATTGCACAAACATGCGAACACTTTATATACTTCTGATAACTCAGATATCTTTTGATAAATATGAAAAAATATATGCTTAGCAAAAGTGCAGTCATTTCCTCTTATTTTGTTTGTTTTATGCAATTTGGAATTTATTTCAAACATTTTCTGTAGTAATTTGTATATTTTTTTATCAGTGTCAGACATATCGGTTTATGCAAATATAATTTAGAATGTTCTGTATGTCTAATTTCAAATTTTGCAAATAAGAAATGGTGCTGAGCAAGTTTTAATGTCTAAAATTCTTTTCTGACCTGTTTAGTGAAGTATGCACATTGTAGGGATGATTCGCGCCTTTATATTCCTTCAGTTCCAACTAAGTGCCCCTTGAACTCAAACTGAAGAATTTGGATTCCATCCTGGCCTTGTCGTTCGGTTTTAGACATGGTGCATCTGACATCATGTTGCTCGTCGCTGTCTAACATAGATGACAAGCAGGCGGGGTATTTCATTTAGATGCTTAAATACATAGAAACACATCAGGATAGATAGCAGCAGCATAACATATAAACAAAATGATTAACAGACAGACCGTATATACATACATGCTTATATCTCAACAGCTTAATACAAAATGGCAGTCTAGCTTGCACATGCTTAGTATTTATGCACTTGCGCGAGCCCTTGGATAGCTTCATAAAGCTATATACACACACTTTGATCTACAACAGTGGCTTAAAAGGAAAGATGGTTTGGAAAGCTCTCAGTCCTGTAGACCGTCTTCCAATGTCCTAGTTAAGATGTCAAGGCAAGAGGATAGCTAATTTTCTCCAGCATTTCTGGGGTTCTAAGGCTGTTGGTAATTGACAAGAGCAGTCCAAGGTTATTTAGGCAGGATAGTCTGTCCCCCTTTTGAAGGCAGAGTTAGGTAAGACTACCTCCTGTAGTCAAGAAATTTCATTCATCCAGATCTGTGTCTTTCCCTCATAAACACTTTGTCACTATGGATTTGGATTACAGGAAAATGATGGTATCTTTGCTACTGGAACAGATGAAGATTGGTTTCATCCCTTCCCTCTCTTTGCCTATGGCATTCTCTGTCACTTCCAACTCTTGCCTTGTTTTCCTCATTGGTCCCAGTCTTGGCGTCAACTTTATAGGACTAAAAAACACAGAACAAGTGCCATGGTCAACACTGGTTGGTGCATTTATTTCATGGAACCACAATCTTTTTATTCTTTTGTGTCAGCTCTGTATTCACTGCTGTCCACAAAAGTACCAGTTCCTTTATACTGTATGCTTTTTGGGCCAAGTCTTTTGGATTGGGAGTGCAGGTTACCAATATTTTGCCCTTCGACATCCTCTGCCCTTCACTGTTTTGGGAAGAGCCTTGGCTCTGTCAGAGATTCTGAGAGACCCCTCAATATTGGTGGAGACTGAATTGTTGATGCTGATGCTTGTTTCATCTTCAGCATCAGTGCCAATTGGTGGTGGCTCATTTCCACTCAAATCAACTTCCGTTTTGCCAGTGGGTTTTTGACACCTGCCCATGTCAGTGCTGCATTCTTCAATACAGAGGATTCCCTCAGCAGTTGCTACTGCACCAGTGTAAAACTGTGACCGTCTTCACTCTTCATGTGGCCTTCCCCTTCATGTTCTTCGTGTTTCACTGTTGCAGTCATTACATTTGGGTAATCCTGCTGGCAGGTTGCCCTCAGTCAGCCTGAATTCCAAAGTCCTGGGTCCTGCGTCAGCTGCTGTCGCCCCTTCCCTGACGTCAGGTCGTCAGGGGTATAAAAGATGCAACCGACGCCATTTTCTTCAGTCTTTCTTGCCGTGCGGTGCCCGAAGCAGAAGCAGTTCGCAAGTGCCGGTCGGCCGACTCCTGAGATTTTCATGTTCAAGTTTTAGATCCGAAGTCCTCAGTAAAGCTAAGTACCCCGTTGGGGAAACTTTTTTCTTGCTCCAGACCGGTCAGAAAAAGTTAATAATTGTATTTCTTGTGGAAAGCAAATACCTCATAAGGATTTTCATTTTTACTGTATTCCTTGCCTAGGCCCTGATCACAACGTTTCTGGTTGTCAGTTTTGTGCTAGATTTAACCAACGCACTATTAAGCGTCGGTATGACTTTGATTTAAACTATTTTGGACGCCAGTTTAATTATCCAGGAATGTCATTGGATAGCCATCCGACTACCGGAGTTCACAAAAAACGCAAAGAAAAGGAGAGAGATAGACAACCGAGGCCAAAAACCGACGACGAAGCTTCTCCTAAGGCAGTTGCCGGCTCGCCGGTCCTCAGTGTGGTGCTTTCGCAGCCCCTGATGCCTGCTACTTTAGAGTTCCAGGCCGCTACCGACTCCCACATGGAGTCGGCCATGCCGCTGGAAACTCAAGGTATTGGAGCCTCGGATACTATCCCTTCAGATGGGTCTGAAGCCGCTGAGCAGGCACCGGATTCTGAGATTGTATTCAGACCTAAACATCTTTACATTAAACCGACTTCAGCTTCAAAGGCAAAGACTAAAGCACCTTCTAAAGCAAAGAAACAAACTCAAAAGCCACATGGTCAGGCCTCTATGCCCAAAAAACAGATGCTCAAAATGGCTGAAGACTTGATTACCTTGATCAGGGGTTCCCATCCCCCTCCTGATAAGAGGCCTAGGCAAGGGACTGATTATGAATCTTCAGATCAGGTTTACATTTCTTCTGATTCCTCTTCTGATCAGGAATATTATCTTCCCCCCATGAGGATTCTGATGCTGAAGAATCTATACCTTCAGCTTCTCCTCCAGAGGACTATTCTTTCGGGGAAAACTTGCATACCAGGAGGGAGCATTTCCACTGGGAGAGCCAAGATTTTTCACAATCTAAAAAGAGGCTCAGGGATTTCCTTCTACTACCCCAACACAGGCCACTATCCATTCCACCTGTGTTAGACATTGTAGATGATGTGTTTTCAGAGTCTAGTCGTACCCCCTCCAGTTAAGCCTGACAGATATTACAGGGTTCCTGACTCTCATAAATTCCTTTTTAAAAACCCTGCTGCAGACCCAGAAACTATTTCACAGGGTCCCAAAAGAATTAAGGCTTCCTCTGCAAAAAGCCCTACCCCCTCTGACAGAGATTCTAGGGCACTGAATAGATGGGGGAAAAAGGTTTACACATTTGCTACCTTGGCTATAAGGGCCTTAAACTGTCAGTTTAATGTGGTCAAATATCAGCAACATGTCATGGCATTGCTTAAACAGAAAATGTTGTTAAACTCTGAATGTGCAGAAAAAAAGGAAATGCAGGATTTATTGCATGCAGCTGAACAAGTTGGAAAGCATACTTTGCAATGTGGTTTTGATTCTTTGGAGGCCTCCTGCAGGCCCGCAGTTACGGGTTCTGTAATTAGGAGGCATGTTTGGTTAAAGGAACAAAATCTGCCTGATCATGTCAAAGTTAAATTGTTAGATGCACCTTTACAGCATGATACTTTGTTTGGTGTTAAGGCAGAAGAGGTGTTAAAGAAAATGGAGGATAAAGCTAAATCTATGCAAACTGTCAAAGATTGTTTACAAGTACAGCCACCTAGGTTTAGTAGAAACTGGCCAACAAAAAATTGGTCCTTTCCTGTGTCAGACAGACCTCAAAGGGCAGACCCAGACGCCCTAGAGGCAGATCCCAGGCGCAAGGTTCATACAGGTCAAAGCAATGGGGTGCTTCTACCTCCAAAGTTGGAGAAGACAAATCACAGCCATACAGGAAACAGTCCCAACGACTTCTCCCTGCCTGCACCAAGCACTTATATCCTGGCAGCACTCTTAGGGGGAATATTAGCACTTTTTTCTCAAAATTGGCACATCATAACCCAGGACAAGTGGGTTCTAAATATCGTCTCACAAGGCTACAAGTTCCATTTCCATACCCTGCCAAAGGCAAACGGCTGGCCAGATCTGCCAAAAAATCAATGGGCAGAGGCACAGAAACAAGTCTCATCCCTCATGGACATGGGGGGCCATTCAACTAGTACCAGAGCAAGAGCAGGGACAAGGTTTTTACTCAAGTCTGTTCTTGGTACCCAGAAAGGACAAGGCCTGGAGACCAGTACTGGACCTATCTATTCTAAACACATTCCTGGATATACCAAAATTCAAGATGTTGACTTTGCAGCAGCTTCTGCCCATGCTGGGCAAGAATGCTTGGCTTGTGACTTTAGACCTAAAAGAGGCATACCTGCATGTCCCAATCAGACAAATATGCAGAAGATACCTCAGATTCAAGGCTGGCTCAATGCATTACCAATTCTCTTCACTGCCCTTTGGCTTATCTACTGCACCCAGGGTCTTTACAAAGTGCCTGGCACCAGTAATTGCATTCTGCAGACAAAGAGGAATACAAATATATCCTTATTTGGACGACTGTCTAATTCATGCAGAGGACAAGGACATTCTTCTGCAACGTCTGGCGTTTGTGAAAAGACATCTAGCATGCCTAGGGTACACAGTCAACGAAAAGAAATCAAAACTAGTACCCTCTCAAGAGATAATATTCCTGGGTGCAAGCTTAAATACAACTGCCCAGATGGCTTATCTCACGCCAGACAAACAAAGGCAACTGACTACCTATTTAAAAATGTTGGCAACAAAGGCCCAGTTATCTGCAAGAAAAATTCTGCAGGCTTTGGGCTTCATGGCATCCTGCATCCTACTAATTCCATATGCAAGACTGCATATGAGAAAACTTCAATGGTACCTAAAAAGTGTTTGGACTCAACATTGCCACAGCGTGGAAACTATGATTACTCTCATTCCCTGCCTGCAACAAGAGTTTCGATGGTTGGCAAAGGCTTGTCACCAAAACAAGTGACAGCCATTCACATTACCCCCAGCCAGGCACACACTAACAACAGATGCATCAGATTATGCCTGGGGTGCCCACATGGCAGGAAGATGCATTCAGGGTGCATGGACCTCAAACTAAATGCATCTACATATCAATCAAAAAGAGATGCTAGCTGTTCAAAATGCCCTGACAGCCTTCAAGGACCTACTTCATCTGGGACAACTACTGACAAAGACGGACAACACTACGGTCATGTGGTATATAAACAAGCATGGGGGGGCACACATTCTTACCCACTTTGCAGACTAGCCATGACTTTGTGGGACACAGCATTGACTTACCAAGTACATCTGCAGGCACAATTTCCTGCCAGGAAGGAAAAATACTTTGGCAGACAAACTAAGCAGAAACCTCCTGGATCCCCATGAGTGGCAGCTGGATCCACAAGTCTTCAGCATGATAACAAGGAAATGGGGATGCCCGGACATAGATCTATTCGCCTTTCCTCACAACTACCAACTAAAAAGATTCTGCACAAGTATTTATCACAGACAAACATGGAAAGTGGATGCCCTATCTTTCAGCTGGAAAAACCTATCTGTATATGCCTTTCCCCCACTGCCTCTCCTCCCCAAGGTACTCCTAAATGTCAGACAGGAGACGCCAAAGATGATACTGATTGCCCCAGACTGGCCCCGCCAGCACTGGTATCCAATACTAAGGAACTTGTCTCAATGCCTAGCTTGGGCCTTACCTCCAATACCTCATCTACTGTCCCAGCAAAACAATCAGATCCTGCACAGCCAACTCAGGACTTTAAACCTGGCAGCATGGCGGATAATGTAATCATACAAAACACACCTCTCAGTAAAGCTGTGATGGATGTCATTTTGGAAGCCAGAAGGCCTAGTACTAGAAAATCTTATGCTGGAAAATGGAAGAGATTCTGTGCTTGGAACCAGGCACAAGGAACTGATACAGCTGTGCCAAATATTCCTCAGATTTTGCAATATTTAACTGAGGTGCTGGACAAAGGCCTATCTTTTTCATCTATTAAAATTCATGCCTCTGCCATTTCTGCTCATTACAATACAGAGGTGGTGGTGCTGCAGTAGCGTTGTCGCCTCACAGTAAGACGCTGTCCAGTTCGATTCTCAGCTAGAGCGTCTTCTGTGTGGAGACATGCGTGAATGGGCGTACCTTCTTTGAAGGTTGTGCGTCAGGGCTGGTAACTCGGCACGTAAAAATCAATTACCAATCATTAGCGGACTGGAGTTCCGCTGTGGTGACCCCTAACCAGGAAAAGCTGAAAGACACAACAATACAGAGCCACCAATCTTTTCTCATCCATTATTAAAGCAGTACCTCAGAGGAGCCAAAAATCTAAGGCCTACAAGGAGATCACCAATGCCTGCATGGGACCTCAACTATGTATTGGAAAAACTCACCCTGCCTCCTTTTGAGCCAGTCGCTACTGCTGATATAAAGTTTTTATCTTGGAAAACAGCTCTACTCCTAGCAATAACTTCTGCAAGACAAGTTTCAGAGCTACAGGCACTCATGGCTGTGGAACCTTTTATCATTTTTTATCCAGACAGAGTCTCTCTGAGGACAAACCCAACATTTATGCCTAAGGTGATGTCCAGTGTAGCTCTTAACCAAACTATTCATCTGCCAACTTTTTATCCAAATCCACAGAACGGGGGGGGGGAGAGAATTCTGCATTCTTTGGATGTACACAGACAGCTTAGATTCTACTTGGACAGAACCAAAGTTTTCAGAAAGACAGAACAATCACTAGTGGCATATGCTGCAGGATCACAAGGAAAGGCTATCTTAAAGCAGACTATTTCAAAGTGGATAGGCCACTGCATTCGTTTCTGCTACTTACACCATGGCAAGCCAGTGCATAAGGGCATTAGGCCACATTCAACCAGAGCTATAGCCACTTCAGCAGCCTTTTTCAGGGGCGTACCAACCAAGGACATTTTAGAGGCTGCTACTTGGAGTTCAGTGCACACCTTTACAAAGCACTATCATCTGCCACTCTACTCTAAATCTAGGGCAGGCTTTGCCACTGCAGTTCTGCAGGGCCTCATAGCCGCTCCTAACGCTGTTTAGCTCCAGCCTCCCAACCATAGCTTTGGGACTCTACCCAAATGTAATGACTGCAACACTGAAACATGAAGAACATAGTGCAGTTGTGTACACTTACCATAAATGTAGATGTTCGAGTGTATTCACTGTTGCAGTCCAGGTTGCCCACCCACCATCCCCCTTTCTGATGGAACCTATCTTTCCTGCTTTGATTCATGCAACCTATGTGGTGTATTTGCTTGTAGAGGAAGGTAAAGTTTATACTGGTGCATGTTTTATATATATATATATATATATATATATATATATATATATATATATATATATATATATCTATATAAAGTTTGGCTACCCTTTTAGGGGGCACCTGACATCTGGGGCAAGAAAAACTAAAGAAAATGGCGTCGGCCGCATCTTTTATACCCCTGACGACCTGATGTCAGGGAAGGGGTGACAGCAGCCGATGCAGGACCCAGGACTTTGGAATTCAGGCTGACTGAGGGCAACCTGCCAGCAGGATTACCCAAATGTAATGACTGCAACAGTGAATACACTCGAACATCTACATTTATGGTAAGTGTACACAACTGTACTTTCTTGGCTCCAAGACAAAGTTATGGAAACCCATCAAACAGATCAGTTTTATAGATTTGGATCTCCCACAGCTTAATTCTCATCAGTGCCCTGCCCATCAGGGAGACCTAAGGATAAGTGCTGCAGGAAGTATGTTAACTAGTCCAGAAACAGACGATTAGGATAATAATGATTCCTCAACATCCTATCAAGATAATCCCAAATTTGGGAAAATCCTGGTATTCGGATACAAATGAGGAGGATGTCCCACTAATTCTCCTTCAGTCACTGAAAAGATGTTGCATTTGACTTCCTTTGTGATGCCCCTAGCGGACAAGATTATTTCATTTCTGTTGCTGTCAGGAATGTAAAATATGGTGGCCTGCATTCCTAGGAGACTGGAGAGGATCCTATGGCCACCTAAGTACTGGGACAGCATGGTGTAGACCCCAGTGACAGATTCCACAGTTGATACAGTGGCCCTGAAGGAGCAGAGAAGTCTCCAAAGTCAAGCAATTTCACCCTCACAAGAAGAAGTCTACAATTTTGGACCATTATGGGAACCGTGCTTATGCATCATCCATATTTGCTGTCAAGGTGCTTTATTATTTTTCACACATGTTGCGTGGAGTCATAGGTGATGGACTACCTTGGAAAGTGAGTTAACTTGATGTTCATCGTGTTTCACTATTGCAGTCATTACAATTGGGTTATCCTGCTGGCAGGCTACCCGCAGTCGGCCTGAGTTCCAAAGTCTAGGTCCGGCGTCAGTTGCTGTCGCCTCTTCCCTGACGTCAGTGTGCCAGGGGTATATAAGTTGCAGCCAACGCCATTTACTTAAGTCTTTCTTGCTGCACGGTGCCTGAAGCAAAATCAGTTTGCAAGTGCCGGTCAGCAGACTCCTGATCTTCATCTGAGGGAGGTAAACTATATGATGCATATGCTTAGATACCAGACAAACTTGTCAGAGGAAGCAGTCAAGATTCTAGAAGGGCTTCTAGATGTGGAGTTAAATAAAAAGGTCTCATCCCACTTTCAACTATATCCTGTAAATCTATCCACTTGTCTTGGCAGCAGTGCAGTGAATGGTTCAGCAAAGGTAATGGGCACTGGTTTAACTGTAAGATGTCGAGCCTAGCTGTACTTAACAGATTTTGTTGAGGATACAACAGCCCCCTTTGATGACACCTTGCTTTTTGGACAAACAGTAAATGCCAAACTGGAGAAACAGGAACAAGAGGGTGAGAACCTCACAGCTGCCAGAGTAAAGTTTCAGTCTCTGCAGTATACAATTTCTAGGATGTAGTTCACATCAAATGTTGTTTGGGCTAGACCAACAGCAACAATACAACAAGGACTTTGAAAGGAACTGCAGGGATGGTGGGCTACATCGGAGGAACTGTCAGGAATACTGTGGTCTCCTGGGTGGAGGGGTCTTAAATCTGCTGTCAAAGACTTGCCATATGCTGCATTCTGGGGGCAGTTGGGATCACTTGTCTGTCAACATGTCTGCTTTGATTGCCAGCAAATGGGACAAGTGGGTGAAGACAGTTGTGGCCAGAGGTTGTTCATTCCCTTTCATCTTCCCCAAACGACAGTCCCTATCCCTTCCATTTATCCCACCTCGTTAGAAGGCTGCAGCAAGAAATGATGTGTTGGACCTGCTATAAAAGAGATCAGTCCAAGAGTTTCTACTAAACTAGTTAGGGCCAGATGTTTACTCCAGGTTCTTTGATTTACAAAAAATGAAGGGGGTCAGGTTCATCCTTAGTCTGTGTGAATTATGCCAATTTGTTCCAAAAGGACCCCTTCAAATGATCACAGTGCATTCTGTCCTACTGAGGGTACAAGAAGTAGATTGGATGTGCTATTTGGACAGCAAAATAATAAAAGTGTCAAGGGCATGTCTTTGTTTCTGCATGGGGGCCAGCTATTATATGTTTCAGTTCCTTATTTCTGGTCTCAGTTCCACCCTCAGCATGTTCCCAAAATGCATGGCAGTGATTACAGTATATCCCAGACTGGAAGGTCTTTCCATACCTGAATTACAATTTCTGGTGCCCCTCCCAAATGACAGTCTCAAGGCCTCCAGGAACTATCTCTTAATTTGGGTTTAGTTTTTGGAGATAATGGGGAAACTCAGTTGCTGCCCACACAGTATATCACATTAATCTGATGTAAGACTGGTGCTTTGTTTAGTTAAGCATGACAGAATTTTATTAGTACAATCAGTGGTCTTAAAAATTCTACAAAATCAAAAAGTGACAGTAGCTCTTTCTCTCAGAGCATTGAGTCTCATGCTAGCTTCCATCTACATGGTCTTAGGATATTTGAGGTACAAAAGAATCAACTGCTGGATCCCTTAAAAATGCTTATCAAAATATCCAAGAAGTACAAAAGTCATCTCATGTGGCGGTTTCATAGTTTTAGTCTTGTGTCTGGACACTAACTTCCAAGTCCCCATCCCAGCTGTGAAGGTCACCATTGATGATTTTTTATTTAGGATGGCTGAGCTTTGCAAAAAACAGGCCATATAAGGAACATGGATGCAAATAGAGGCCACCCTGCATAACATCATTTTGGAAATGAAGGCAGTCCTTCTGACCTTGCAGACATTACAGGACTCCCTTAACCTAGAATGTTATTCCCATTACCTCCAGCAACATGGCAGTGTTGTGGTACTTGAACAAGCAAGAAGATACCCATTCTTGTCTTTTTTGCCAGGAGGTCATGACAGATTAGAAAAAGGTGCTTGCAGTAGGTGCACATTGTCACTTTGTTGACGCCATCTGTGTTCCAGAGCAAACAAAATCATTAGTTGAGAATCGGTATCATTGTTTGCTTGATGCCTTATGAATAGATAGTCATCATTTGATCACTGCTGCAATAGCCTTGGCTATATGGGTTATATACTGCATAGGAAATAACAGACAGCTTCCAAAGATCAAGTTCACCTTCCACGTGCCCAGACTGTTGAGAGCTTGAGCAGAGTGGAGAAAATCAGTGGTTTAGGTGCCAAACCCCTCAGAGCTCTCCTGGGCTTTCAAAGATTGGTGGTTGGCTATCATTTCTTCATTGCTGGGCAGAGAAGTTCTGTTCCGGGGAAGAAGCTTCCACAATTTATTTTATGACTAACATTTTACGTTTTTGAGTAAAACTATTTGTTTTATTTTAGGAATTTAGATTTTGTTGGGCTATCACTCAACTTTTCTGTCTTTTGGAAGACTATGTTTTTAATATCACTTTTAGTGTAAACTTTGCCATTTTGATATTTACTGTAAATTGCTGTGAGAAAGCATTTATAATAGGTTCATAGGAGATTAATAGGCTAATGGCTTAAGAGCCCTTACAAGCCTAACCAATATAACCGATTTTACCCAATATATGACTCCTAGGGGCAAAAGAATGTCATGGATTTGGGCATATTCCCTCAGTATCTTACAGAATACCCCTGTCCGTAAGGGACACAGGTAGTACCCCAGGTGTGAATTTGCGATCCCCCATCCATTGATCCAAAATGCATTTGAAGAGGGCCAGGGAAGGGCTCTACTTAATGTGAATAGGAAGCCTGTTCCAAATAAGGGGCAATCTCTGAGATGTATATCTGTCTCTCCAACATGTTTTGCTTGAGTCACTGACCAAGTTTAGATCCCTAGATCGGGTGACCCTCATGCTGTTTGACTTGTGGATGTGTAGCAGCTCCATCAGGGCTGGATTTATGAGTGCTTTGCAGGTCAGGTGTAGTTCACTCCTTAATAGTCTGTAGGAAACAGTGTAAAGGGACAGGGCTATTAGTCTATCCGCATAGGACATGTTGCTCATTTTTCTCCTGTCTGCAGGGGCTGGGCTAAGTCTATGTGATATTTATCACAGTGTTTTTAAAGTGAAAACATTACCTTTTTTGAATCTTACCTTTTTACTAACTGCTGTCACTTTTACCTGGACTTCAGGCTAAGTTCTTGGCTTTACCATGGAACAATTTACTGGTTCCTTGGTTCCTCCTTCCTCTGACCACAAAAAGAAGAAAATTTGCATACAACATTTGCTTCTTCAGCAGGCTAATACTTTACCTCAAGCCACAGATGAATGACTGGTGTTTCCATGCTGGCTCCTCAAACCACTCCTCTTTTTCCCTGATTTCCTCTGGTATAGTCCCTTCAGCCACTAAGGACCTGGTGTTAGTTGCATCTGCTGTGGCTCTTGGAGTGTCCCTGGCAGGCATGGGAACACCAGTCTTGGAGGAAGGAGTGCAGAGTGTTTCTCTGCTTAGCTGGACTGGGTTACCTAAAGGAGTTGGCTTGCTTCCATGGCTGTTGCTGTTAAAAAGAAGCAGGAAGCTAAACATTTGTCTTCTTCTGTCTCAGATACTTTAGACAGGGACGAGTTACTAGGTTTAGCTCAGGTCTTAGTTGAGACTCCCTTCCCATTCTGGTTTTACTAATAAGAGAAAAAGGAATTCTACGTTTTCTAAAAATTCCCAGTGTTTTGAACATGGTATTGATTGCAAGGAAACAACTTCTGTTGTTTTCTCTTCGGGTAACTGATTCTGATTTACTTCTTTTCATTGTCCTTCAGATGCATTTTCCTTTTGTGAAACGATATCTAAGATGAACCAATTGATGTCCTTCCTTACCATTGTTGCAGTATTCTTTACTCTTGGGATATTCTGCTGAGGATAGCCGAACATCCATCCAGTATACCAAAGCCTTTACATCTTCCAGGTGCTGTATGTCAGACATATGTTCTACATGCAAGGTGAAAGGTACATATGTGATGTACGAGTGCCTAATCCTCACATCATCTTTGCTGCCAGTCCAAATGCTACGTTTGAATTTGGTCTGCAAGCCATTCACAGAGTTGGGTCTAAAACCTAACCTTCTACAGATAAGTGCCCAGATGGGTTCTCTTCCTTTCTTTTATTTCTAGCTATTACCTTAGTTTACATGTCATCCAGGAAGGGAAAATGTGATTGTGGGAGGCAAATTCCCCATAAAGACAGACAAGCAGTTCCTATTTTGTTTGGTTGTTACCCACAACCATATGTAGTGTGAGAATTGTCAGGTGTTTTTGTTCATAAGACATTCAGCAGTTATCTGTTGTATCTTTCTATTTATTTGGGGAACCAGCATTTGAAGTTTTTGGTTCAGTATAACATGGCAGAATCCACCCTCCCCAAAGTTCAGCCACCTCTAATAAAGAACACCACAAAGACTTAAATTGATCCTACTGCTGTCCAGCTTCCACTGGGCATCTCCATCGGGTTGAATTTGAACAATGCTTACTTCCATATTCCTATTCACCCTCTCTTCAGAATTTTTTTTTTTTTTTAGTTTTTCAGTTTCTTCCTTTCATTATCAGTTCTTTGCTGTGCCGTTTGGTCTTTCTACAGCTCCAAGGGTCTTCCCCAAGTAACTGGCCCCTGTGGTAGCCTTATGCAGAATTCAGGGAATTCATATGTTCTCTTATTTTGATGACCTTTTGATTCCAGCCCCCACTCAACAGCTCCTGCTTCAGGGTCTACATTTCACTGTGGTGCTTCTGCACAGTGCTGGGTTTACACTCAATCTCAAAAAGTCTCTGTTGACTCCCTCACAGGACCACTTGTTTCGGGGTTCAGGATTCAGTCCATTCCACTGTTTGCTTGTTTTCCACCTTCCATTTGTCAAAGTCTTCTCTTTAACTGCGTATTTCCAGTCTCCACATCTTCCAGGGTTTTCACTCCCTTAGGGTTCCAGGTCCTGTAAAGGTTTTTACAGACAGTGGCACAGCCATATATGGTACATTAACAAATAAGGGACACAGAATCGTACCTTCTTTGTAGGCTGGCTCTTCAGGCCGGGGATTTTGCAGTCCTCCATCATTTGGTTCTTCAAGCAGTCTACATTCCTTCAGAGCACAGTCTGGTGGCAGACTCTGTAAGCAGACCCAGGCCAAATCCACACAAATGGATACTTCAAAGGGAGTTGTGTCTGGACGGTGTATACTGGTGGGTTACTTCTCAGGTAGATGCTTTTGCCTCCCCACTGAGTAGATAAGTTCCCTAGTTTTGTTGCAGAGTGCTAAGTTCTCTTTCTTGGAAAGTGGACACCATGTCACCATGTCTTTTCATTGGAAGGGGATGTTTCTGTATGCCTATCCCCCTCTTCCTATACTGCCAAGCATCCTGCACAAGATCGTGTGAGACACACCCAGACTCTGTTGGGTGACTCCCTTTTGGCCCAGGCAGCACTGGTTTTCCCTTCTATTTTATCTGGCCAGGGGCCGTCATCACAAGTTACCTCACAGGATGGGTCATCTCACACAAGATAAGAGATCTCTCATTTACCCTTACTTGACCATCCTTCAGTTGACACTTTGGGTGATAGGGTTTTGATTCCTTTTAGGCACCAGTTTTCTGAGAATGTGCTTCAGGTTTTGCAGGAAACCGGAAAACCCAGTATTAGAAAATTATATGCGACTAAATGGAAGAGATTTTCTATTTGATGTGTCAAGCTTGACCTGAACTTGTTTTCTGTGGGGGTTCCTACGGTCCTTTTTTATTTAGGTTCATAGGTGCTTACTAGGCTAATGACCACATGGGCCTTTTTAAGCCTAGCCATGCATCCCAAATCTGTGGCAAGTTCTAGTACCCTTGATAGGTGTAAGCAGGTGCATGGGAGGTGAAACATTTACAGGCAGGGGCCTGGGAGACGAACCATTTACAGGCTACTTGTTTCTGTAAGAGACATAGGTGCCAAACCAGGGAAGAAATTCCTGTTCCCTATCCAGTTGTCCAAGTCACACTTGAATTGGTTTAAGGAGGAACATTGCTTCACATGGATGGGGAGCCTGTTCCAGAGAAAGGGTAGTCTCTGCGATGCATACTTGTATCTCCAGCAGGTCCTATTTACATCACAGGGAAGGTTTAAGGCTTTAGAATGGGTAATTCTGGTGCTATTTGTTTTGTGGATATGCAGGAGGTCCATCAGAGTGGGGTTTGACAATGCCCTGTATGCTAGGCATAGATCTCTACTCAACAGCCTGTAGGAGACAGAATACAAGGATAGGGCCTTGAGGCAGTCTGCATAGGACATTTTACTCATGCCCTGTCTTCTTTTAGTGGGGAACCTCTGTGGACATTTTGTTGGATATGCTTGTTTAGGTACATACCAAGTGCACAATACGTCTGATGACTGCCGAATACAGTGGAACAATGACTTCCTTGAACCTAGATGCCATACATTTGTTTATAAGTTGCACAACATAGAATAATTTCCTCAATACTGTAGACATGTAATGACCAAAGGCTAGATTACTGTCTGTGTGTGTCCCCAAGTCCCTGACTACTGGGTCAGCTCTTAGGGATGTATTGTGTCAGTATGATAGTTACCAGAGGTAGATGACCTAATAAGGATACTCTTATGCATTTCTTGGCATTTAGTATTGGTCCATGGCTCTGGCACCAGTTTATTGTCTGTGTCAGCCCTTCCTGGAGAACATTTGTGTCAGTGGGTGATTCAGTGACAGCTCCTAATTTGCAATCATCTGCAAATTTAGTCAGCCAGAGGCCATTGACATTAGCCTTGACTTCAGAGAAGTAAATGCCAAAAAGGAGCAGTCCCAGGACCTATTCATGGGGGACTCCACTTGTGACTGGCCTTATTGTAGTTGTGGACACCCCTAACTTCTTGGGTCCTGTCTGTGAGCCAGCTGACTGTCCACCAAATGACATAAGGGTTTGTGCCTAACCTCTTTAGTTTGTCAACAATGTCTGAGTGGCAGATTGTGTCAAATGTCTCGGCCAGGTCAAGGTAGGCAGTGTGAACTATTTTGCTCTTATCCATGGCTTTGGTGACATTCTCAAAGAAGTCCACTGAGTTAAGTAGGCATGACCTGCAGGTAATGAAACCAAACTGGGTTGGGTCCAGTGTCTGGAGGTTTCCTATGTCATTATTGGTCATTTTCATGATAATTCTTTCCATGGCTTTGCATATGAGACTAGTAAGACTTATGGGGTCTGTAGATGGTCCACCTTTGTACACAGGGAAGACTGATGCTGTTCTCCATTCATGGGGCATGAAGCCTGTTTGGAGGCTGCAGTAGATAGGGCCTAGATAGATCAAGTTTCATGCTATTTAGAAGGCATCCTGGGATATTGTCTGGGCCCATTGATGCAGTGTTCTTGGCCTTAGAGAGAGCATTAAGGACCTGCTTGCTAGAGATAGCAGAGGGAGTTATATTTGATGGCATTTCCTGAGGGAATGTTGATGGGGAGAGAGGGGTAAAGTTGGAGCCGAGTTTGTCGGTGAGTAGGTTTGCTATATCTTCTGGCTGAATATAGGTGGCTCCATTTACAATGAGCTCTGCACACAATTTTGTATTGCCTTTGAGGTTGCTGACATAACTAAAGAATGCCTTGTGGTTGCCCTTGGCCTGGGTGGCCAAATTGCTTCAAATTTGGCTTTGGTAGACTTTATTTGTCTTCCGAGTTGCTTGCTTAGTTGGATGAGTTTTCTTTTATCCCGCTGGGTGCTGCACCTCCAAATTTTTGCCATGATTTTCTTCCTTTTGTTATACAGCCTATTGATGTTACAATTCCACCAGGGTGGCTTGTTTTTTGAGTTAGTTCTGTACTTCTTTCTGGTGGGTACAGCTGCCTCTATGCAGCTGATGTTCTTTGTGTTTCACTGTTGCAGTCATCATATTTGGGTTATCTGCTTGCAGTAGCCCTCAGTCGGCCTGATTATTAAAGTCTTGGGTCCTGCATCGGTTGCTGTCTCATCTTCCATGATGTCAGGTAGTCAGGGGTATAAAGCATGCAGCTGACGCCATTACATCAGTCTTTCTTGCCGTGCGGTGCACGAAGCAGAAGCAGTTCGCAAGTGCCGGTCGGCCGACTCCTGAAATTTTCGTTTTCAAGTTTCAGAACCAAAGTCTTCAACTAAAGCTAAGTACCCCGTTGGGGAAACTTTTTCTTGCTCTAAACCGATGTAAAAGTCAATAATTGTATTTCTTGTGGAAAGCAAATACCTCATAATGATTTTCATTCGTACTGTATTCCTTGCCTAGGCCCTGACCATGACGTACCTCGCTGTCAGTTTTATGCCTTATTTAAACAATGAACTATTCATCGTCGGTATATTTACGCTTCTAAATATTTTGGTACTTGGTTCAATTATCCAGATATGTCTTCGGTAAACCACCCGTCTACCGACATTCCGAAAAAATGCAAAGATAAAGACAGAGACAGGTCACCTAGGTCCAAAGCTGCCAACGACGCTTCTCCTAAGCTAGTCACCAGTTTGCAGGTACTCAGTGAGGTGCTTTCACAGCCCCTGATACCTGCTACTTCAGATTCGCAGGCCTCTACTGAGACCCATTCGGAGTCCAGTATGCCGCGACATGCTTCAACTGTGGAACCTGTGGATGTCTCTATTTTGGACAGGTCCAGAGCTGCTGTGCGGCACCGGCTTCTGAGGGTATATTCAGGCCTACTGACTTGCATATTAAACCGATGCCATCTTCTTATTCAAGTCATAAAACCCGAACCATGCCTAGAAAACCAACACCCACACCGCATGGTCAGGCCTCTATGCCTAACAAACAAATGATAAGAATGGCTGAAGACCTTATTACTTTAATCAGGGGAAGCCACCCTTCCCCCTCTAAGAGACCTAAGACTGAATTTGCTTATGATACTTCTGATCAGGATTATTCTGATTCTAAAAAAAGGCTTAGGGATTTCTTACTCCTGCCCCAACACAGGCCTTTAGCTAACCCCATCATTGTTGATGATGCCTTTTGGGAATCTAGCTTGGCCCATGACTCTTTACCTCCTGCTCCCAGAAAACCTGATAGATATTACAGGGTTCCTGACTCTCATAGGTTCATAGATAGATTAGTACTAGGCTAACTGCCCTTGTGGGCCATTTTGAGCCTAGCCACTTACCCCCTGTGAGAATCAAACCTTGCACCTTGTGCCTGTAAGGTAAGCACCTTAACCATTATGCCAACCTCCCACCCTATGCAGCTGATTCCTTTTAAAGTTCCTTTTTAAAAATCCTACTGCGGATCCTGAGACCATTTCACAGGGACCCAAGGGCATTAAGACTTCTACTGCCAAAAACCCTACCCCCTCTGATAGAGATTACAGGGCGCTGGATAGATGGGGTAAAAAGGTATACACTTCTGCAACCTTGGCCATTAGGGCCTTAAACTGCCAGTTTCATATGTTAAAGTATCAGCAGCATATTATTGGATTGCTTAAACAGAAAATTATGTTTATTCCTGACTGTCCAAAAAAAGGAGGTGAATATGCCACAACTATCGAAGCAAACCAGGTAGACAAACATGAAAATAAAACCCTTTATTCGAAAAGTAAGCGCTTTCACGTCACATAGAACGTTTCATCAGACTTTAACAGAACAAAGAAAACTCATTCCATTTAAATGTATAAGATGCACCAATAACACACCTTTTCCATGTCACATGTGTTCCACATAAAATTACATCATTTACTTTAAAAGGCACATGAGAAAAAATATATTAAATATGTACAAGAAATATACATAAAAATATACATAAAAACACATATAAAAACACACTAAGCATATGAATATAACTTAATGTTTAAATGGCCTATCTAATAAAAAAGGTTTCAATGATAAATTGAAAATGCCTACCTTTGGTTCAGCTTATCCTGAACTGTTATCCAAGTGGCAACAGTTGAATCTTGATACTAGCTATTTTTGGATTGTTCCTTGCTTTTTGAGGTGATACCTTACCCTGTACCTGATCTTGTTTCTGAGTTATTCCTGACTGTGCTGAAAATAAGGATTTACAGGATTTAATGCATTCTGCTGAACAAGTTGGAAAACATACTTTGCAATGTGGTTTTGATTCACTAGAAGCATCTTGCAGGGTTGCTGTCACTAGGTCTGTACTTGGAAGGCATGCTTGGCTTAAGGAGCAATCTTTGCCAGATCATGTTAAAGCTAAATTGCTGGATGCTCCATTAAATCAGGACTGCCTGTTTGGCAACAAAGCAGAAGAAGTACTTAAAAAGATGGAGGAAAAAGCTAAATCTATGCAAACTGTTAAAGATTTCCTACAGGTACAGCCTCCAAGATTTAGTAGGCATTGGCCCTCTAAGAATTGGTCCTTTCCTGCCTCTTCCAGGCCTTCACAGCCCTAACCCAGAACCAGCAGAACACCCAGGCATCAGTCCCAAGGTACGCACAGGACTAAGCAGTGGGGGGGGGCTCCCATTTCCAAATCAGGGAGTAGTAAGACTCCCCCCATGGTAAACTGTCTCAATGACTTAACTTTAAAACCTACAAGCCCTTCTCAACTGGCTGCTATTTTAGGGGGAAAGATTGCTCTGCAGACAAAAAACTGGGAACTAATTATCCAGGACAAATGGGTTTTAAATATAGATGTAATGTGATCCTATCTCGCCTACATTCTCTACAGATGGGTTCGGAGCCGATCCTCGGCTCTGACTCGGCCGCTATACAATAGAACGCATTCTCTTATTGGCTGAGTTACCTCATATCCCAGGATGCACCACTACCACTTCCCCAGATCTCGTTTGCTGCTTTTCAGCATAGACGTGGTCTCGGACTTGGCTGAGCCAAATATCTTTAGTCAGAAATTTTTTCTGTCTGAATTTTGGTAAAAACTTACCCAAAAGCTGTTTTAACAGCTATTGTTGTTGTGTGATTGGTTTTGATATTTTTCTTGTGGTAAATTGTGTTTTTTTTTGTTAGTTAACGGTCCCGTTTAAGTTAGAGGGGCCTAGGCGTTTAAGTTAGAGTCTAGGTTGTCTGTACTAACTTTGTTTTTGGTAGTCGGTGTTTATTGTTTTTATAACCATGTCTAAGGAGCATAGACCATCCGGTTTTAAAAAGTGTGTTAAATGTAATTATAAAATGTCTATAACAGATGACCATTCCTTATGTGTTTATTGTTTAGGCCCGAAGCATCTTCAGGAGTCCTGTAGCATTTGCCACGCTTTTTCCTCTCGCGTCCTCCAAGAGAGGAAAAATAAGTTGATCTTAAAAGGGCTTATTACCCCTTCCTTTGAGGAAGCCCTATCTTCCTCTTCTTCTTCACCTTCGAGGAAGAAAAAGCCTTGGCTCCGACCAGCCCGCCGGATCCGCAGCAAAAAGTCTCGGCAGGTTTCTCCATCGGCTCCACGGACTTGAGCCGAGGCGGAGCGGTCTGCCTCGATGTCTCCAGCCTCGACTCCTCTGGTTTCGAGTCGAGCTCGGCGTCGAGGCGTGTCACCTTCATCGGCTCCACTGCCTTCGGAACCGATGGGGTTGCCCGCTCAGACTCTTCCCTTCGTGCCGAAGTCCACATCGGCTCCGAGGGAAATTGCAGTTGTAGTGGAGTCTCCCTCGGCGCCGATACTTCTAGAACCATTATGGAGCCGGTCCCCCAGTCTTTCGGAGCCGGCAGAGAAGTCGACTCGGACCCGGTCGGTCTCTTCTCGGTCATCGAGGATGTCCGATTCGGACTTAGACAGGGTGCTTCAAAGGCTTTTTCAGTCTCCAGTCTTCGCAAAGTTGATCTCGGCTCCAGCCCAGTTGGCTCTGGAGCCGATCTCCCATCCTGCTACATCGATTCCTCCTCCAACAGCCTCGGCGCCGTTGGAGTCGGTGTTGGTGGAACCGGTAGAGGTTATCGGGTCGGTTCCGACTCTAACTTCAACCCCGTCCCTCGGGTCGGGTTTGCACGCTGGACCTCCTCTGTCGGCCCCGGGGGGGACGCTTCGGGCCAGATCCTTTCGGTTCCGAGCCTCCCTCTCGGTGCGTCGGCTGCAGGGGTTCTGACTGCCATTGTGGTCTCGGGGGTTGAACTATCCCAGGACTCTGGGGGTCCAGCCTTTGATGCCATGAGGAGTGCCTTGGCCAAATCCTCTGTGGCCACTTCGACCATTTCACCACCACCTTCCCTGGGCATGGAGACTGGCGCCTTTGCAATCCCCCTGTCTCACGACAGCGGAGCCCCTGGGCCTGAGGTTACCCCCATTGGGGGTTCCCTTCTTCCTGGAGGTCCCCGGACGCTGGAGGAACCTCCCAGGAAGAAACAGTGTAAGAGGAAACACGTCGACTCCCCTGATGAGTCTCTCACCTCGGATACCGACCTCGATGATGCGGAGGGGTCCCCAAAGTCATCCAAGATGTCTCCTTTGCGGACATCTTGGAGATCCTCAAGCAACGAGGCGACTGGCAGTCCAAACCCCCTTCTGCTGAGGAGTCGGTTTTCCTCAAGGCCTTCGGGGCTCAGCCCTCCGCCTCCTGGGTGTCTCCGCCCTTCGATGAGCTTCTGGATTTGATCTCTCAAGGCGGGAACACCCGGATTCTGTGGAACCGGTGCCAGCTCGCCCCAATAAGTTCCTCTCGGCTCCCCCGGACAAGGACTTTCTATCGAAAGGCGTGGCTGTAGATGCTATGGTGGTGGCATCTGCCACCCAACAAGATGTGGCAGAGGCTTTGACGTCCGTCCATCCTCCTAATAAAGAGTCTAGGAGCATGGATCGGTATGGCAAGCGTACCCTTTCTTCAGTGGCCTTTACATTAAGGTCTCTGAATTACCTGACACATTTCACCAGACTACAGAGGGATCTGATCAAGGAGCTGGATACCCTCTCTGGTAACTTACCTGAGCAGTTGACCCAGACGGTTAACTCTCAGTTGGCTACCCTGTCTTCATTATCTAACTCGTCCATGAGGCTCATTTCTTATGCGGCAAGGAGCGAGTAGAGCGGCTGGAACAGGTGTTGCGCTACGGAGACAAGCCTGGCTACGCCTGTGTCACTTTGCAGAGGCCTTTAAGTCTTCCTTTGCCGACGCCTTTGATGGGTCCTCACTGTTTGGACCCAAGGTAAAGGACACATTGACTCGCTGCGAACAGGAGGGTAAGACTTTAACTGCCGTAGGAGCCGGTTTTCCACTCCCTTCAGACCTTATCCCAAGGCTCAAGAGGAGGGAAAATGTGGTTCGTAAGTCTCAAAAGTCTTACTCGCAGCAGAGCGATTCCCCTTCTAGAGGCAGAGGAGGGGAAATTTTTCAGGAGACGCCGTCCTAGAGGCGGCGGAGGCCCCCGCAACACTGGAGACCATGAGTCCTTTCGTGGCTCCTCCTCCTTCCAGCATCCCTGAAGGAGTACCCGACTGTGCAGCTCCGGAGCCAGTTGGGGTCGCCAACACACCTAAAGGCCTGGGAAAATATTACTCAGGACCAATGGGTGCTTCGAATCATCGCCGGAGGTTACACCATCCCCTTTGCTCAACCCCCTCCACCAGTCCAAAGAATCCCGGACCCGCCACCCAGTCAACAGGATCATGCAGCCAACGAAATATCAAAGCTGCTTCAAAAAGGGGTCATCCAACCTGTCCCCGCAGACCAGGCCGGATCAGGGACTTACTCAAGATTCTTTTTGGTGCCAAAAAAGACCGGGTACTTGAGACCCATTTTGGATCTCAGCAAACTAAACCGATTTGTGAAAAAGTCCAAATTCTGGATGGTCACTTTGCAATCCATTCTCCCGCTTTTAGAGAAAGGTGTTTGGATGTGCTCCATAGATCTCAAAGACGCCTACTATCACATTCTGATAGATCAGGCGTCGAGGAGACACGCTTCAGCCTAGGAGACAGTCATTTCCAGTTCCGAGCACTGCCCTTTGGTCTCACCACAGCCCCCAGGGTGTTCATCAAATGTTTGGCGGTGGTGACTGCTCACCTGAGAAGTCTAGGATTCCAGGTGTTTCCATACCTAGACGACTGGCTCCTAACTGCCACCTCCAGGCATCTACTCTTGGAAAACTTAGCAGCCACTATCACACTAGGCAACTCCTTAGGAATCACCTTCAATTGGTCAAAATCTGTATTGCTACCATCTCAGCGTATTCTGTTTATTGGTGCAGAAATAGACTCAAGGCAGATGCGAGTCTATCTCCCTGCGGAAAGGATAGCAACGCTCCAGCTTCAGGTTCAGGCTCTGCTCCTCAAACGTCATGCTCCAGCAAGAATGGTCCTACAGCTGTTGGGCTCCATGGCAGCCACCATTCTTCTGGTCCCCTTGGCAAGGTTGCACATGAGGATACTTCAGTGGCTCCTATCAGTCCAGTGGTCTTATCAAGACCTTCCCCTCAGTCATCACATACTGATCACAGACACGTGCAAACAGGATCTTCGTTGTTGGCTTCTCTCCTCCAACCTGAATCTAGGGCGACCCTTCGTTCCCCCACTCCCCTCTGCCACGTTGACTACGGACGCCTCCCAGACAGGGTGGGGGGGACATTATCTGGACAGGTCGGTCCAAGGCACGTGGCACTCCGACGAGAGTCTTCTCCATATCAATATCCTGGAGATGAGGGCAGTGCTTTTAGCATTGCAAGCACTGCACGATCACCTCCCCCAGGGTACGATTGCCATTCAGTCCGACAACATGTCGGTAGTCTGGTACTTAAACAAGCAAGGAGGGACCAGGTCCTACCCCCTTTGCAGAGAAGCCATGAAAGTATAGGATTGGGCAATTGCTACCAAGCATTTCCTAGTGGCAACGCACATTCCGGGGGATATCCAATGTGATAGCCGACAGACTGAGCAGAACTATTCTCTCCCCTCACGAGTGGTCCTTGAACAACAGAGTGGTAGTGCAGATTTTCACGAGATGGGGAGTTCCTTGTTGCGATCTCTTCGCAAGTCCCCTCAACGCGAAATGCCAGCACTTCTTCACTCTGACCCCAGTTCCGGGGGAGATCCCCAAGGACGCTCTAGTCCACGTTTGGCCCTCCAGTCTGCTATATGCCTTTCCACCGGTTCCCCTTCTCCCCAAGGTGATTCAGAAGGCGATTCGCTTGGGAAGCAAAATGATATTAATCGCCCCATACTGGCCTCAACAAGTCTGGTTCCCCTTTCTTCACAGATATGCATTGGAGGGTCCTTGGTTCCTGGACCAAGTTCTGGACCTTTTGACGCATCAGTCAGGACAACTCCATCAGTCCCTCCATTCATTGAAGTTGGCAGCCTGGCTACTCCTCTTCCAACCATAGTTAGGAGCCATTCTTTTGCCCCTGAAGTCATGCACATCTTGTCTTCGGCCCACAAGACTTCTACGAAAAAGATATATAGCAATAAATGGAAGAGGTTTGCTATTTGGGCCCAACTCCGAGGATTAGACCCGATGACAGCCTCGGTATTAAAAGTACTGAAGTTTTTAGCTTCCCTATTCAACCAAGGTTGCTCAGTGTCTACCATCAAAGTACAATTGGCGGCTATTTCCAATTTTCATGAGAGTGTGGAACCTCCTTTAATGAGCAACAAGTTGTGCAAAGCCTTTATTAAAGGAGCTTGGCTTCTACGACCCTCTATATCTCAACCTGCACCTCCGTGGGACCTTAACGTGGTATTAGGTGCATTAACCTCATCCCTCTTTGAGCCGGCAGCAACCTGTGATCTAAAATTCCTTTCTTGGAAGACTGCCCTTCTAGTTGCTATTACTTCAGCCAGACGAGTTTCAGAACTTCAAGCCCTATGTGTTAAACCACCATACTTGGTATTTCACAAGGATAGAGTGTCTCTTAGACCAAACCCATCTTTTATACCAAAGGTTTGTTCTAACTTTTGTCTACAACAATCACTAGAGCTACCGGTCTTCTTCCCCAAGTATTCGAATAGAGCTGAATATACTTTTCACTGCTTGGATGTGCACAGACAATTACGTTTCTATTTGGATAGGACACACAAAGCACGAAAATCAGATCAACTGTTTGTGTCCTTTTCGGATAATAGATTAGGCAAAGCTGTCACAAAAGTCACTATTGCCAAGTGGATCAGGGACTGTATCAATCATGTTTATCTCATCTCAAATAAGGAACTTATAGTTCCAGTGAAAGCTCATTCTACTAGGGCTATGGCCACTTCAGCAGCTTTTCATTCCAAGCTCTCTATTGGTGACATTTGTGCGGCTGCCACGTGGACATCTTCACACATCTTTGTTTCTCACTACAAATTAGATGTGGCATCCAGGGGTCGAGCTTCCTTCGGTTCCACAGTTCTCAGGAGTGTTTTCCAGTGAGCCACCCAGGAATTAGGTGCTAGGGACGCTGTCCCATCTGTAGAGAATGTAGGCGAGATAGGATCACATTACATCTTTTAGTTATGTACTTACCATAACTTTAGATGTATGGGATCCATCTCGCCTACATTCCTAATAACCCACCCTCCTTCCCCCTGCCTCGTAGACTAGGAGAGACCGGACGATCTGAAATTGAACTTCTTTCCTCTCTTGAAAGACCTGAGAATGTTATAACAATAGTATGTTTCTGTCAGCATGAGTGCGGACAAACAAGATCTGTGGAAGTGGTAGTGGTGCATCCTGGGATATGAGGTAACTCAGCCAATAAGAGACTGCGTTCTATTGTATAGCGACCGCTTCGGAGCCGAGGATCGGCTCCGAACCCATCTGTAGAGAATGTAGGCGAGATGGATCCCATACATCTAAAGTTATGGTAAGTACATAACTAAAAGTTTCCCAAGGATACAGATTTCACTTCCACACGTTACCAACCCCAAACAGTTGGCCAGATCTACCCCCAAATCAGTGGGCAGAGGCTCAAAAGCAAGTACTCTCTCTCTTAAGCATAAGGGCTATTCAACCTGTACCAGAAGAGGAAAAGGGGCAAGGTTTTTACTCAAGACCTTTACTGATACCCAGAAAAGACAACTCATGGTGTCCTATCGTGGACCTTTCTATCCTAAACTCCTTTTTGGTGATCCCAAAATTCAAGATGCTAACTCTTCACCAGTTATTTCCTATGCTAGGCAAGGATGCTTGGTTGGCAACACTGGATATAAAGGAAGCCTACATGCACATCCCAATCAGTTCTCTGCACTGCCCTTTGGCTTGTCTACTGTGCCCAGGGTATTCACAAAGTGCCTAGCTCCAGTCATTGCATTTTGCAGGTAAAGAAATATTCAAATATACCTATACCTGGACGATTGTCTAATTCAGGCAGAAAGCCAAGACATACTTTTGAATCATCTGGCGTTTGTACAAAAGGTGCTAACTTGTCTGAGGTACACCATAAACGAAAATATATCACATCTTGTACCCTGTCAACAACTTATATTCCTGAGAGCAAGCTTGAACACAACTTTCCAGATGGCTTTCCTCATGCCAGAGAAACAAATACATTTGACAGCTTACTTCAAACTAATGGCCACAAAACCCCTGATATCTGTAAGGCAAATACTGCACGCCTTGGGGTTCATGGCCTCCTGCATTCTCCTAATTCCATATGCAAGACTGCATATGAGGAAACTACAATGGTATCTAAAAAACCTATGGTGTCAACATTCTCAGGATCTAGAAGCAATGATTCCTATCATACCTTGCCTACAGTTAGACTTCCTTTGATGGGCAGAGGCCTGCCACCAAAACAAGGGACTACCATTCACTCTACCCCCTGCCACCCAAACCCTAACAACAGACGCATCAGACTATGCATGGGGGGCTCACCTGGCAGGGAAGTGCATTCAGGGCAAATGGAACCCCAGTCAAATGCACCTACATATCAATCAAAAAATCAAAAAGAAATGTTAGCTGTACAGAATGCTCTGACAGCCTTCAAGGACCACATTCTTCCAGGACAATTAATGGTAAGGACGGACAACACCACTGTTATGTGGTACATAAACAAGCAGGGGGGACCCATTCATACCCCCTCTGCAGACTAGCCATGGCTCTGTGGAACACAGCCTTGAGCTACCAAGTGCATCTACAGGCTCAGTTCCTGCCAGGAAATCTAAATACACTGGCAGACGAACTAAGCAGAAATCTCATGGACCCACATGAGTGGAAACTGGAACCAAAGATTTTCAACATGTTGATAAACAAACGGGGGAGCCCAAATATAGACCTGTTTGCCTCCCCCCGGAACTACCAATTGGACAAATTCTGCACAAGGACTCCCCACAAACAAGCTTGGAAAGTGGATGCCCTGTCCTTCAACTGGAAAATTCTATCAGTTTATGCCATTCCTCCTCTGCCTCTCCTCTCCAAAGTACTACTAAAGATCAAACAGGACAAACCAAGGACGGTACTGATTGCACCAGACTGGCCACGCCAACAATGGTACCCCCTCTTGTGCAGTGTGTCACTGCTGGCACCATGGCACCTGCCTCAGACCCTTGCCCTGCTGTCCCAGCAGGAGGGCCAGATTCTGCATCCTGAGCTTCAAACCCTGAACCTGGCAGCCTGGCTAATTACTTGACCTCTCCGTTACCATCCCTCAGTAAACAAGTGTTGGATGTCATTTTGGAGGCAAGGAGGCCTAGTACTAGAAAATCTTATGCTGAAAAATGGAAAAGATTCTGTTCCTGGAACCAAACTCAAGGGATGGGCACAACAGCTCCCAATTTACCTCCGATTCTTCAATACTTAACTGATATGCTTCACCAAGGGCTTTTCTTTTTCCTCCATCAAAATTCATGCCTCAGCCATTTCAGCTCATTACAACACAAAAGCACCCATCTTCTCTCATCCACTGCTCAAGCAGTTCCTCAGAGGGGCCAAAAACTTAAGACCACCCAGGAGAGCCCCAACTCCAGCCTGAGACCTTAACTTTGTAGTGGAAAAACTCACTGTACCTCCTTTTGAGCCAGCTGCAAGTGCAGAGTTAAAATTCCTTTCTTGGAAAAAAGCCTTCCTTTTAGCAATCACTTCAGCAAGAAGGGTATCTGAATTACAGGCCTTCATGGCAGTGGAGCCTTTCATCATCTTTTATGCGGACAGAGTGTCCCTCAGGACCAGTCCCTCCTTCATGCCCAAGGTAGTATCCAGTGTGGCTCTTAATCAGTCCATTCATTTGCCAGCCTTCTTTTCTAATCCACAGAACAAAGGGGAATGGATACTGCACTCCTTAGATGTGCACAGACAACTTAGATTTTACTTGGACAGGACTAAACCTCAAAGGAAATCTGAACAATTGCTGGTGGCATTTGCTGCAAGGGCAGAGGGGGAAGGCCATTTCAAAGCAAATAATTTCTAAATGGATAGGCCATTGCATTAATTTCTGCTATAAGCACCATGGAAAACCTATCCAACAGGGGATAAGACAACACTCAACCAGGGCTGCTTCTACCTCTACAGCCTTTCTCAGAGGTGTCCTTACCAGGGACATCCTAGAAGCTGCTACCTGGAGTTCTGTACATACTTTCACCAAGCATTACCATCTGCCTATTTTCTCTAAATCCAGAGCTGGTTTTACCACTGCAGTCTTACAGGGCCTTATAGCTGGTTCTAATGCTATCTAAATTCCTCCTCCCATCCTTAGCTTTGGGAATCTACCCAAATGTGATGACTGCAGCAGTGAAACATGAAGAACATAGTACAGTTGTGTACACTTACCATAAATGGAGATGTTCGAGTGTATTTACTGTTGCAGTCCTGGTTACCCTCCCTCCAGCCCCCTGACTTCTTTTGGCTATACCTCTATTCTCCTTCACTATGCTTAAAAGCTTTTTGGTGTATTTGCTTTTTTGTTGGAGGTAAGGTATAACCTTGCATATATGTGTATATATATATATATATATATATATATATATATATATATATATATATATATATATATATATATATATATATATATATATATATATATATATATATATATATATATATATATATATATATATATATAGATATAGATATATATATTTAACTGCTTCCCATTAGGGAAGCACCTGACATCTGGGGCAATAAAAACTGATGTAATGGCATCAGCTGCATGCTTTATACCCCTGAGACAGCAACCGACGCAGGACCCAAGACTTTGATAATCAGGCCGGCTGAGGGCTACTGCAAGCAGATAATCCAAATGCAATGACTACAACAGTGAATACACTCGAACATCTACATTTATGGTAAGTGTACACAACTGTACTTTAACATGCTTGCATAGGGTTTCTGTAAACAGTTCTGCAGGCAGCAGCGTTCTCAGGGTTTATGGGGACCTGAAATTTTGCCAGGTTACCACTTAATAAGTTAGCCTTAGAGTAGTTCCTGAATATTCCAGATTTAGCTGGGGTTCCAGGTTTTTATTCAAGAATGTTTCTGGTTCCAAAGAAAGAAGTATCATTGAGTCTTTCCTTTGTCAGTCAGTTTGCAAAAGTTCCCAAGTTGAAATGCTATCCCTTCATAACTTGTTACAACTTTTTCCACCTTTCAGTGTTTTGGTAACTTTAGATTTAAAAGATAGTTACCGTATTCCTATAGACTCAGATTTCAAATCTTTTTAAGGTTTTCTGTGTCTGTATTACACTGTCAGTTCTCTGCATTACCCTTTGGGTTATCCACTTCTCCAAAGGTGTTCACAAAGCATCAGGCTCCAGTGATAGCCTATTGCAGACTGCAAGGTGCTCCCATTATTCCTTGTTTACGTCTTTATCTTCTCAAAGCCTTTATCAAAGTGTCAGGAATTGAGTTTAGAAGAGATCTGCTTTGCAGACTGGGTGTTTAGGAGAACATTCAAAAATCTTGTTTGACTCCTTTCTACAGCATTGTATTCCTAGGATGTCTCCTAGATACGTCTATTCAAAGAACTTTTTTTCTTGAGTTCTTTTTCCCTCTCAGTCTAAGACTTAAGCAAGGGGATAGTAGAATTCATAACACCTATGGCTCTCTGATTCCTCTAGCTCGACTCCACATGAAAAAGATTGAATGGTACCTAAAATCTGTATGGTCCCAACATCAAACCCCCCCCCATGTTTCAAGAATCCAGGTCTCTCATTCTCTCTTTTCCAGCTCCAATGTGGTCTGTAACAGCAGATGCCTCAGACTTTGTTTGGGGAACTGTGTCTTTGAAAGTAAATGTGCAGGGTCTTTGGAACCAAAGAGACACAACAAAACACATAAACATAAAAGTGATGTTAGCAATTATAAACACACTCAAATCTTTCAATCATCTGTAGTCCTGAGGTCCACTGCAGATGATTACAGATAACCTTACAGTGATGTGATACATAAACTGGAGAGGGGGGGGGGATATCTTGCTCTCTCTGCAGATTAGCCATTGTAGCCTGGGATATGGTGGTTCAGTACAGTCTCACTCTTCTTGCATCTTATGATGTCTTTCTGTTTCACTCTTGCAGTATTTGTCGTAGAAGGGATGTCCTGCCCTGGGTAGCCCAAGCTCAGCCAGTTTGAAAAAAGTCTAAAAGAGATCTTGTATGTGCAGTACTTCACAGTTATGCTCCCTGCATGGAACATAGGAAATAAAAGGGACGTACAGATGCAACTACCAAGAACTTCTTTTGCTGCCAGTTTGAACACCGTTTTTGTCAGTTGGTTTGAATGCTTTGCTGCTGTACTGAATATTTAGCAAGACCAAAAAAGTGCCTTTTTTACTTTTCTTGATCTTGCATTTTATGTTACTACCTAGAGCTCATGTCATCCAAGAAGGGAAAATGTCAGTTTGGGAGGCAGATTCCCCATAAGGATCATTACAAACAGTGCTTTTTTTGTTTGGGTGCTTCCTATAAGGCATTTGTGTCTAAGACACTCAAAAGTCGTTTGTCTTCCCTGGCCATGTATCTTGAAAAATCAATGGCTTAAACAGTTAACCCAGGGTACCATGGGTCCTATAACCCAGAGATACTTCCCCTAGGTAAGAAGAAGGCCACAAAGTCTTGTCTGGATTCTTTAGCTGGCCAGCCTCCACTGTACATTCATCTAGAAGCAGGTAGTAGCTCTGTACGTCATTTGGTGTTTACACCGGGTTCCTCTGCCATGACCCCACTAGAGGCTGGCATGGATCCATCTTTTTGCATGTTCTCTGAGGCTTTGCAGGCGTCTGCTCCAGACATTGAGGGGAACCGCTGTTGATTATCTCAGAGAGTCCTAGAGGGATTCTGCACATATTGGTCAGGGAGGAAGTTCCGGGTTCTCTTGCCAAATCTTGTCAAAGGATGGAACCTCCAGTATTTATTAGGGCTGATGTCCCTTCTTAGACAGACAAAAACTGAAGCATGTTTCATTGTGTCCTATGAATCCTCAAAGACAAAAACTGAAGCATGTTTCAGTGTGTCCTATGAATCCTCAAAGGGAATGGCAAGAGTTTAGTCAGGGCTTGTTGTCTGCCTTAATGGCCCTAAAGCTTCTTCAAGGAGTTTCACTACCTGGTTCTCCTTGGACGTCTACCCTTTCTAAATGGCTTAGAGAACCAGACTCCTCGGATGAGGATTCAGTGTCTGGTGAGGGGTCTTTTTCCTATTCTTCACAGGTGCCTTTGGCTTTTGAGTCTCCTTTCGAGGAATTGTCCTTTGCGGGCACAGTTGCTAGGATTATGGAATTCTTTAAGTGGGATTCTTCTTAAGTGTCTGATATTCAGAGAAAGTATTAGGAGTTGCTTCAATTGGATACTCCAAAATCATTGGCAGTTCCTCCTGTGTTGGTCTACCTTGTTAGATGATTTCATTGCTGCTTAAGTCTCTTGATTCTCAGCCTCCTTCTTCTAAGAAACCTGATAGTTCTATAAGGTTTCTGAGGATTGTCTGTTTTCATTTAAACGTCCTTCTGCGGTTTCAGTCTCTTCTGACAAACCTTCTAAACTTTTGCCCTCTTCCAAACTTTTGTCTTATGATAACAATAGTAGGACAATGGAGAGGACTGGCAAGAAAGTTTACAATGCTTCCACTTTGGCCTTCAGGGCTATTAATTACCAGACCCACATGACCAGGTATGCTCTTGATTGTTCAGACTTGTCAGGTTATCTCTGCCCTCCCTGATTCTGATGGCAGATCCTCTTCCTTATCTTTTTTAGGTTCTGCTTCTCAAGTGGCTCGTCATTCTGATGATTGTATCTCTGAAGTGGCTTTAGGGTCAGGGACATTAAGGCCAGGCTGTTGAATACTCCTTTGGATAATACACATAATTTTGGGACTGCTGCTGTTAACATGTTGAAGTCTCTTCAAGAGAAAGGCAAAGCTTTGCAAGACCTTAAACATATTTTTATCTCTCCTGTCCCTCAGTTCCAAAGGACTTATCCTTCTAGGTCTGCTTTTGTTCACAGGCAACCCCACCAGGCCAGTAAGGGTAGGAGGCGGGCCCCCTCTGCTAAGGCTTCTTAGATTTCTGTGGCCTTGAAGCCTCATTAGCCTGCTTCTCTTTGACAGTTCACCCCTCCTTGTTTTAGACCAGGTTCCTTTGTCCCTTTGGCTCTTCCTTTGTTTTCCAAATTGGCATCTCTTCACTTCAGACTATTGGGTTCTTTCCATCATCTGTCAAGTATGGAAGTCTCTTCCTCCTTTTTCAGGGATTCCTCAACCTAGACTAGAGCAACTTCCTCATTTATTGGAGATTCAAGGGTTCCTGATGAACCAAGGGACCATTCAGTATGTCCCCCTTCCCAAGTGGGAAGGTTTTTTTATTCCAGAATGTTCCTTCATCTAACGGAGAGCACTTGGAGACCTAATTTGGATCTCTCCTGGCTGAACACCTTTCTCAAGATCCCTCCATTTTGGATGCCTACTCCTCAAACTCTTTTATTACCCCAGGCTTTTCTGATGTCTTTGAATCTGAAAGATGCTTACCTTCATGTATCTGTTTCTTTCAGTCTTCCTCTCAGTTCTCTGTGTTGTCCTTTGGCCTCTCTACTGCACCAGGAATATTTACAAAATGCCTAACTCCTGTCATTACCTTATGAAGGCTCCAAGACATTCAAATTTTTTTCTTAAATAGATGATCTGTTGCTTCAGGCAAGTTCTTCCAATCAATTGTTACAGGAGCTGCAATTCACCATCTCTCTTCTTCAAAGTCTGGAGTTTAATATCAACTTCCAAAAGTCCATCCTGATTCCATCTCAGGATCATGTGTATCTAGGATGCAGGATTCAGATGGTGCCAATGTTGTCCTCTTTTCTGCTTCGAAAGGTATTGCCATTGCCAGCCTTCTTTCATCCTCTTCTTCCTCTGATTGCCATGCCAGCCAGGGAGTTTCTTCAGGTCCTGGAATTCATGGCTTCTATTCCAATCTTTCCTTTTGCCAGACTGCATATGCAGAAGCTTCTGGTACCTCAAGTCATTTTGGCTGCAGCATCATCACCCTCTGAATTTCAGTGTATCTCTCCTTCCCCATTTCAAGAAGGAATTTGAGTGGTGGATTCAACAAGTTTGCTCTCAACCCAGGCTGGCCCTTTTAGCCTCCAGTCTCTTCTCAAGAGCTGTTCACCGATGCCTCAGACATGGGGTGGGGGGACTTCTGTAGATCACCTGTAGGCTCAGTGTCTTTGGCCTCCCCGTCAGAAGTCAGACCATATCAACATCAAAGAGGTGAGAGCTCTGATTCTGGCCCTTCA
Source organism: Protopterus annectens (assembly GCF_019279795.1). Classification (NCBI taxonomy): domain Eukaryota; kingdom Metazoa; phylum Chordata; order Ceratodontiformes; family Protopteridae; genus Protopterus; species Protopterus annectens. Next base: position 319,829,438 of record NC_056731.1, read on the forward strand.
GACTTTTCACCCCATGTTTTCTCCAGGCCTTGTGAAGGTGTACACAGACAACACTACAGTGATGTGTTATGTCAACAAGCAGGGGGGCACAAAATCGTACCTCCTCTGCAGGATGGTACTTCAGGCTTGTGAAGTGGCTCTCAGTTATCTGTTAACTCTTCAGGCAGTATACATTCTTTCAGAGCACAATTTAGTGGTGGACTCTATGAGTCGGTCCAAAACACAGGCTCACGAATGGACGCTTCACAGAGATGTGTTTTTGGACATTGTCCATTGGTTGGATATTCCTCAGGTAAATCTTTTGCCTCCCCTCTGAACAAGGTGCTTCTTCTCTTCTGTTCCAGAGGGCCATGCCACCTGGATTGGAAGACAGAAGACCTTCATGCTTTCCCTCTTCGTACTTCCAAGAGTCCTGCAGAAGATTCAACTGGACTACCCAAAAAACCTTGCTAGTGACTCCTTTAGGGCCGAGACAGCACTGGTTCTCCCCTCTTAACGCGTCTGTCTAGGGGCAGTCATCACAAGTTACTTCACCGGTTGGATCTCCTCACACAGGACAAGGGGTCTCTCATCCATCCCCACTTGTCTACTCTGCAACTGACATTATCGGTGAAAGGGTTTTGATCCCTTTCTGGCCCCTCTTTTCTGAGGACATACTCAGGGTTTTACGGGAGGCAAGGAAACCCTAAACCAGAAAATCTTTTATGTCCAAATGGAGATTTTAAGTCTGGTGCCATGCTCATAACCTAGACCATTTTTTAGTGGGACTCCCTCTGGTCTTCTCTTGTTTGTGTGAGTTCATCCATTCTGGCTTGGTCTATTCTTCTGTGAAGGCCCATTTGTCATCCATTTCTGCTTGTCGGCCCTTGGATCCTCCTTTGATTTCTCGTTTTGAGGTCAAACAATTCCTTAAAGGCTTCTTGCATATTAGGCCTCCAAGAAAACCTATTCCTCCTCCTTGGGACCTTAATTTTGTTTTTGAAAAAATTGACTCAGGCTCCTTTTCAGCCTGCAGATTCTTTTTCTTTGCAAAATTGTACTTGGAAGACTGTATTGTTGCTGGCTCTTCTGCTCAGAGGGTTTCTGAGTTCCAGGCCCTTATGGCCATTCCTCCTTTTTTGGCTTTTCACAGGGACAGGGTGTACCTTTGTACTAATACTTCTTTTATGCCCAAGGTAGCAAATGAGTTGTCCTTGAATTAGTTGGTACAACTCCCTTCCTTTTTCCCTTCTCCTCAGTCTGTGAGTGAGAGGGTCCTGCTTGTCTTGGATTTGCACAGACAGCACAGGTACTGTTTGGAAAAAACTAGGACTGTTTGTAAGTCTGATCAGATCTTTATTTCCTTTCATCCCAGGTCTTTGGGATTGGCTGTTTCTAAGCAAACCATCGCATCCTGGATATCTAAGGACATTTCCCTTTGTTATTCTTTTTATGGCAAATCTCTGTCTACTTCTGTTAGAGCTCATTCTACTAGGGCTGTTGCCTCTTCTGCTGCCTTCTTTAAGGGGTTGGACACCAATTCCATCCTTGAAGCTGCTACTTGGTCTTCAGTGCATACTTTTACTAAGCATTATAAGCTGGATATGGTTTTTAAGCCCAGAGCAGGTTTTCCTGAAACTTTTTTATGTGGGTTTGTTGATGGCTGTTCTCAGCCTTCCACCTCCCATTCTGTTTCTTGAGCTTTTTTACTTTCCCATCTATTATGCATACTGCAACAGTGATATAGAAGGACATAATACAGTTATATGAAATCTTGCTATAACAGTAGCTGTCCTTCTATTCACTGTTGCAGTATTTGCTCCCTCACTCCAGGCACCTGCATTTTTTCCTTCTGGATGTGCATGGACTACTTTTTTCCCTAGCAACTGTTCTGTTCTGGGGCAATTTATTTCTAGGTAATTGTGTCCATACATCCCTTTTGTACCCTACATTCTGTGCGGGGAACATAAGTGTGACATACAGGGCATACAAGATATCTTTTAGGGTTTTTCACACTGGCCAAGTGGTGGGCTGCCCAGGGCGGGACGCCCCTTCTCTGACAAATACTGCAACAGTGAGGAGAAGGACATCTACTGTTATGGTAAGATTTACACATCTATTTTCTATCAGAGTAAAACAATGACAAGCCGAGCAGGATTAGAACACATCTTCTTGAACGGAAGTTGAATCGGGGGTCTTCCAGGATTTGATCCAGCTGTGGCTAACACCCCATATAGATCCATTCATGTTCATTCACAAGAAATCTGCTTATAGGCAGGTCTGGAAGGCATTCTCATTTCCTTGTTCAGGAATGCTCCTGTATGCCTTTCTACTGATGTCCAGGGTCATTCTGAAGATTCAAAAGATCATCGTGGTGACTTCCTTCTGGCCCAGGCAACAGTGGTTCTCCCTTCTGTTGGAAATAGCCAAGGGCAATTACTAAAAGCTTCCTCACAGACTAAACCTACTCACACAAGACAGGGGCTGTTGCTTATATCCCAGCTTGAAACAACTTCAACTAGCTGTCTGGATGATGGAATTCAGGCACCTATTTTTCTGAGGATGTTCGGCAGGTATTAAAGGAGGCAAAGAAACGTACTGCTAGGGAGTTATATATTGGCAAATAGAAACAGTTTTCTAGTTGGTGCCATACTAAGAACCAAGACCCTTGTTAAGACTAGTATTCTTCTGGTTCTACAGTTGATGTGAGTTATTATCCTCTGGCCTTTCTTACTCCTATGTCAAGATTCATTTGTTGACCGTCTAAGTATGTCTGTCCATGGATCCCTCTTTTTCTTTGAATTCCCACGTCAAGATTTTTGAAAGGGGTTCTGTATAGCTGCCCACCTAGAACACAGGTGGCTCCTCTTTGGGATGTTAATTTTGTTTTGGAAAAAATAATTTTTGCTCCATTTAAACCAGCTCACCTGGCTGATTTCAGGTTCTTAACATGAAAAATAGTTGTACTGAGTACTCAGAATTCTACAAAAAGATCGTCTGAGTTGCAAACTCTTGTAGTGGGTCAAATTTCTCTCTTTCTATACAGGACTAATCATTTATGCCTGTGATGGTATCCAAGTTTACTTTTAGCCATGCTGTCCATCTCTCCCTATGTTTCTAGATCCTAAAAAATTAGAGAGAGTGGATTCTTCATTCTCTGGATGTCCACATGCAACTTGATACTATGTTGACAGAACTAAAACCTTCAGAAATTCTGATCAGTTATTAGTTTCTTATGAAAGTAAGAAAAAGGGACAATCTGTGTCAAAGCATACTGTTTACAAGTGGCTGTCCCATGCAATCTCCTTTTGTCATTCCCATCAAAACTGGTCACTTCCAGGTGGGATCAAGGCACATTCTAGCAGGGCCTTGGCTTCGTCCCTGCGTTTTGGAAAAAGGTGGACTTTTGAAGTATTCTAGAGGAAGCTTTGTCCTCTGTACACACTTTTACAAAGCAGTATAAGCTAGATTCCTTCTCCAGATTTAGAACTGCTTTGCTAAGGGCATTCTTCAGGGGCTCCTGGACCCTCATAGTACTTCATCTCAGTCAGTCTAGGCTATGGTATTCTAGGTAAGACCACTACAGCATTGACCAAATGATGGAAATCTTATCATTGTGTAAGTAAATTTACCAAAACTGTAGATGTTTGAATGATCACTGCTGCAGTAGCTGCTCCCTCCCTCCATCCCTCTTATTTTTATATGATGTTGTTTGCCAGGGTGAGGACATTGACTGCTTGTTATTTACTTAGCATTAATCCTTTTCAGACTTCTAACCCTCCTTTTTTCAGTTGTTATGAAAGCTCTAAAATGCTTGGTGCCCAGACCTCTGCTTTTCTGCATCTCTACTTGAGCTCTCAGTGGTCTGGGAGCATGGAATGTACCCTTAAGCTTTGGAAGTTGTCTGGCTGTTCTTTCCTAGGTGGAATCTAGCCTGTATAGCTAAGGATATTGTACTTTATAGGTTCATAGTTACACACTGAGGTAACGACCACCAGGGTCTTTATAAGCCTAGCTGTACAACCCAATCCATTTGTGTTCCCATGTAACTTGAGCATCTGTTTGGAGGGTTATTTTAGTTAGGAAGTTGCTAAAGGATTAGTGGGGGTTATGTTAGCTCGTGAATATTTAATGATAGCTTCTGTTTGTCAGAGTTGTGGGGGCCAGCCTGGGGTGAATTTATGTCTTTCCATCCAGTGGTCAATGTTACATTTGAATAGGGTTAGGAATGGACTCTTCTCCACATGGATGGGGAGCGTAATACAGATAGTGGGGATCGTTTCAGACACATATCTGTCTCGCCAGCATGTATGGTTGGTGTGTAAAAGAAAGGGCTAATGACTAGAACTCTTTTCCAGGTTTGAGGGAGAGACTTGCCACATCCTGTATGCATCCCCAACCAGTTCCAAATGCTTCAATTTACTTTTCCTTGTTCCTTCCTTAGGAAGATGTCCCAGTTATGCCCTCATACCCAGGAAGCCCCTGGTCTCTTTTACTCTTTCCCCTTTACTTTTTCCTTTTTTTCCCCCCAAACTTTTCTGGAGAAAACCAGGATGCAAAAGTCTAAAGTCATTCTCATGGTTCCACTTTGGCTCTGGGAAGTGTGGTTCCTGTAGCTGTGGCTTCACCTTTTAGACAGATTCCTCCATCTGAGGCCAATCAGAAGATTTCAGTTTCAACTGTCTGGCAAACCCCACCTTGACCTTCACTCCCCATGGCTAACTACAAGTGTTTTTTTCAGTTCTGATTATGGATTGGAACCCCCTGTATCCACATATAGTGGTCCAAGTACTTGCTGCTGAGAGACCCAGTATGAGGAAAGCATTCAGGAGTAAGGGGTCTATTTTTTCCATTTGTGCTATGGCCTGGGACTCAAATACTTTCACATCTCCAGTTTGTTCTCTTCTGAAATAATTTCCCATATTTTTACTCTGGATTGAAATCCTTTCACATTGTAGTCTATTTCTCAACCATTTTGAATTTCCATTAAGAGTCCAACTCTTTTGTCCTTGGCATCTCTAGAAGTTTGCAAACTTTCCTCAAAGGTACCTTTTTTCTCCTTCTGCCTGCTAAAGATCCTGTTCCACCATGGGAACTTTAATTTTTACTAGAAATTTTAAAACTGCTGCTGCTGCCAAACTCAGATTTGTTTCTTAAAAACTCTGTTTTGGGTGGTTATTACTTCTGCCAGAAGAAGTTCTGAACTTCAAACTTTGTCTCTCCATCCTCCATGCCTTGTGTTCTATACAGACAGTGTAGCATAGAGGGACAAACCCCTGACTGTGACTCAGATGACCAGGATTCAGTTACTGGAACTGGAATTTGAAGAGCCAGATGGGGTAAGAGAGGAATGACTGGTGGGGAGTATGGGGAACTTGTGCCCATTCACAGTGAATTGTTGAAGTTCTGGTGAGGGCTGAGGCTGATACAGAGGTGGAGCGTACAAGGGGGTCTGGAATTTGGTTGTATCCCATGCAGAGTTATGAATGGCAGTCACATAGCCCATTATACACCAAACCCTTGAGCATGTCCCAGGCCTGCGTAGTGGTAAGTTAGGGTGCAAAACAAAACAAAAAAAACATTCCTGTGCATAAAAATGATCCTGCACCCTATTTGCACAATCCTTACCCCTAAGGAATGAGTGAACCACAATGCTGTCACCAAGGAGGATTGAATGATTAATGGAATGCTGAAGAAGATGGAAAACTGATGATAAGCAGGGCACTGAGCCAAAAAAAAAAAAACTGTTCATCTGTTTATGATAACAAATGCATCCTTTATAGCAGAACTTGCAACAGGGCAAATTTGAATTAAGTTGACAAAGGAGAATATGTGCTACGCTACATTGATCATAGACAATTCAGATTTTACAGAGAAAGAAGAAAAATGTTCAGAAAAGCGTCTCAACTGTCTGTGTTTTAGGCGCGCAAGAACTTGACCTACAAATTTTCTAAGCTAACTCTGTCAGAACGGCTTACAAATTGCATTATATTTTTATGAGAAACATAGCACAACTTTAATGACTGAACCTAGAGCTCAAAATGTTAGGGTCATGGACACCTCTCAGGCTGTCTGTAAGAATTTATCTCTGGATGATATTTATACTGAGGCTGTGTGAACATCACTGAATACCTTTGGTCTCTTGATCAGGAACATCCTTTGGTGCAGTTATAATTCAGGGTGTTCTTTCATCAGGACACACCCAAGATACTAGCATGGGACTGTCTTGAAAGTAATGATAATGGAACACCACACCTAGGTAGGGGCGTTACTCACTTACTTTATCAGTAGAACAATAACTTTGGATTGGTAATTCCAGAGTCATCACCAGTTTAGCCCCTCCCCCACCCCCATCTGCCAAACAGGGCCTGCCCTGCTGTGAGAACTTTCTCAAGCTAAGTACTAGCCAATCTTGGTCCTGAATTTGGTGATGATAGAACTATCACTTCAGATTTATCTTCTTAGTCCTGAATTTGGTGAAGTTACAACCATCACTTCAGATTTAGGTACATAATTATTTGCATTTTTTACTCCTTTGTCTTCTTATTTATTGTTGCAAGGCCCAAACCTTACAACAGTTGCCTCCAGATACATCTGTACAGGATAAGGACCTTTGCTCATTTCCTCTGTCCCCACTTCTCATCAGGGCCTTTCTGAATGTGAATTGTTTTAAACTTTTTCTTAGGCATTATTAAGATAATATTAACATCTATCAAAATAATTCAGCTTTTTTCATTAGATAATATTTTCCTATTATTTCATAGGGATTAACAATCACATAATTTTTTTTTTTTTTACGTTACAGTCATAACTTCTGCACTTCCTGTAGAGCATTTGTAGGTTAAGAAGCAGAGCTAATTGATATGCCTAAGAATAATTCAGGTTTTGTTTCCCATCAGGCTTAGCATAAAGCTATTGCTCATCTTGACAGATTCCTGTGCTACATTTTGTATCTCCCCTTCCCATAATACCATCTACCTGTGTCTTCCATTTTCCCGGTTCTTCCCACTGCTAAAATGTGTTTATTTGAATTATAATAGCCACAGTCTACTCTATTAGTTTGTGTGAAGAAAAAACATTTTGTTCCCTATCTAGTCATTCATTTAGTTTAGATAGGTCAGTAAACATCTTTGCCATCATTTTTCCCCTCTTTGGATGAAGTGAGATTATCATTGTTGCTATAGGCAACTTTTCCTTCCATTAGGACGTTTCTGCCTTTGTGGTTGGCCTTTGCACAGCAAAGGCTCTCTTTAGTGACGATTACTGTGGTATTTCCCTTTGTTTGTGTTATTCCTTGTTAGATGTTAGCCAGGCTTCTAGTTTGGGTTTTCTATATCTCAGGATGAAGATTTAGGCCCTGGGATTCACAAACACTGTGCGCATTTATTACATACCTGCAGTTTATGCACTATGGTTCGTTGTTTGTCTTTTCGGCTTTTCCTGGTTAGGTGTCGCCACAGCGGAACTCTGGTCCGCTAATAATTGGCAGTCGATTTTTATGGTGCTGAGTTGCCAGCCCGACGCCCAACCTTCAGAGAAGGCACGCCGTTTCACGCATGTCTTTCGGAGGCCACTCGACCGCGGGGAGGACATGCAGACTCTACACAGAAGGCACTCCAGCCAAAAATCGAATAGGAGAACCTCTTGCTGTGAGACAACAACGCTACCGCTGTACCACCGCGGCTTTTATTCTTTCCAATCATTACTAAGAGTTGTAGTTATTGATCATGATAGTAAAAGGATGGCAAACTACATTTTTGAAATGTGCATGTGTGTAGATATACCAATGGCAATGAAATGTCAGGGCGTCTGAATAAAATGGGCACGTTAATAGTGTGGTGTTAGCACTAATGACATTTGAAAGAAATGCAGTGTTGCTGTGAGCTTCCATGGAATTCAGCTAAACACACAGCATATGCCCCATAGCACATCTCTTGCAAACACAAGTGTGAGAGACAGGTTTGCCATATCCTCACTACCAAGACTAGACCCCCTGTTATGCTATGCATAATCAAATACTTCATAGGTTGATAGGTGTTTCCTAAGCATGCAGTCCAGAAAACCATTGAGGGTCATAACCCAGCTGCCACAGTGCTCTGACTGACGATTTGTTGGGATTTGCAAAGTAGGCAAATGGAGACTAAGGGAATTAAACTCAGTACTACAACAAACCACTTGTTAACAGCGCATAGCCTTAAACCACTGCACTAATTGCCAGGTCATAGTTTGAGCCCGTAAGTCTCAAACTAACATTCTTTGCCTCCTTATTAGTTAGGTACATAACCAGCACACAGCTATTTCACCATGAAGAAAGGTGCAACATTCCCAACATTGCAGGCATGTTTTGTGCACTCGCTGTAATAACTCATACATTTAATTTACCAATAATATTAAACTGCCCTGTTTTAACAAGACATCCTACAACTGATGCCTTGTTAAAATGGACCAGTCCAATGGTGTTAACATCTGATTGACATTGTGCATTGAATACTGATAAGTATTCTCTTGCAGAAGGACTTCAGTCAAGCCAAAGATGCTACTCTGCATCAGTGCTGCAGGAAATTTATGACTAAAAGGGCTGCTGTCTGGAAATGGCCAGATGACATGGGTGATAAGCAATGCAGAAAGCACTACCATGCATTGCAAAATAAAAGTGGAGAACACCCCAGGCTGGCTAAACAGTGCTGCTTTCATCTCTTAAAGAACCTGAATGACTGGCTATATTTTTGGAAAGATTTTGTAGATGGTCTCCCCTAGCAATTCCCAGCCTTGCTACTGTGTCAAGAGTTCATTTGGCACACCAGCAGACCATAAGCTATTTCTATATTATGGAAATGAGGGAATCAGGTTCTGTGGGACCTCCCACTGATGAGAGTTCAGTTACATCACTGTCTGAGGGTATGGAAGTGTGGCTGTTGTAGCAGGTTTTCTTGCACAACTGGTAGAATTTTTCCTATCATTAAGGCATACCTCTCAACTGTCCAGATTGTCACAGAATGGCAAAATTTTTGCCTCATGTTTTGGTGTGTTCCTGTGGTAAATCACTGAGGATTGAAGTCACTAAATAATTACCTACATTTGAGTTTCAGACTTCAGAAAACACATGCTAACTCAAATCATGTTCTAGCAACTGTCTATGTGTAAGAGCAATGTTTAAAGTCTGTCCCTAGTTTTGGACCTTTGTCCACATTTCTTATGCCGAGACGTTGAGAGGTATGAAAGTGTGCATTACTTTTTATAAGCACACACACACACATACACACACACACACACACACACACACACACACACACACACACACACACACACACACACACACACACACACACACAATATATTGAGCAGTGCAGTGGTACAGCAGTTGACGCTGTCGCCTCACAGCAACGGGTTCTCCAGTTTGATTCTCAGCTGGGGTGCCTTCTGTGTGGAGTCTGCATGTCCTCCCTGCATTCTCTTGAGTTTCCTCTAGGTACTCTGATTTCCTCCCACATTCCAAAGACATGCATCTGGAGCATTTCTCCCCGAGCCTCCACTGAAAATAGGTTCTGTCCTAGTCGGACTTTTCCGGTCAACAAATGTTAAATAAAATATGCTTGCTGTTGTTGCTGCCCTGCTGTGTAATTTGAAAAAAAAATGCATCAATGGGGAAAGTGAATGGATTTGGTTAGATGCAGTACACTGTTAGCATGGTTCTGACCATGTATTTAATTGTGCCCAGCCCTACACGGTAATTGTTAGTGTTTCTGAATCATGTACAGTCTTGGGTGGCGGTGGCAATTGCATATGTGCTGTGTACATGAAGTACTGTAGTTACACAATAAAGTAAGACCACGTACAGGTTATATAGCTGTCTTTATCAGTACTTTAATATGCCATTTTAATGTGTACTAGTCCTTCTCCGTGGAACAAAGTCTGTGAATCTCACTCATTTCATTCAGTTTCTAGCCTAATTGTTTTGCTTTTCAGTTGTCCATGCCTTTTGAAACAAGAGCAGATATACTACTTTTTCTTCAGAGGAGTTGTCATCTGCAAATTTTGTACTGCCTGTTTTTGTTGAAACCTTTATTGAGTTGTTTACTTCTTCATCAGTTTCTGGCTTTCCCCCTGGCTTGTGGATTCATAGGCTATAACCCTCTTGGTCAGCATTCCACTATTGTCTTGGCCAGAACTCTTGTTTGGATATAGCAGAGGTAGGGAACTTCAGTTGCCTCACCTCTGTCAGGTTTTAGCGAAGCATGAAAATGGATCGTTTGAGTTCCTCTCCTTCTGTTTAGATGTCCACTTACCAGAAGTCCTTGGGTTCTGTACTGCCGCTGCTAAAATGACATATTATTTGTTAGTCCCTCTCTTTTAGTACCTCCGGAAACCCATTATTTGTTTTTCCAGCACTTATAAACTAATGTAGGTTCCACAGATTCTAGGGATGTGTTCCACTAACGCAGTCACCCAGGAGGATTAGTTAGGGACTCTGTCCTAATGGTAAGAAGGACATAATTCTGCTTAGGCAGAAATGGATTATGGACTTCCATAATGTTAAAACTGCTTGGAGAATTTAATGTTAATTACCATTCCTTCCTTTGTTCCTGTTTGGGTCAAGGAAGACATGTGGACAGTTTTTTTTATTCATTTTCTCTTATCTTGTTCAAAAACAAGAAAATGAAGAGGAGGGGCACAAGGTGCACAGTGGCAGTGTGTGCCTCAGATGTGCCTGAGTGTAGAACTGCACATTGTTTATACTGTATCCAGTGCTTGGCTCTTAAGTGAGAGTGCATGTTCCTGTGTACCATTACTAGATGTGAGGACACCACTTCTTTCTTGCACCTGTTGCTGAATTTATTTTCTTTTTCCGTGGAGGGTAAGCCCTGTGCTGCACAATATTATTTCTGTGGCATGGAGTCACCCCCTTGAAATCAAAGAACTGGCTGTCAGTTCCTCTTCCTCGCCTACTGTGCTAGGAAAAAATGGGTCAGTGACATTAATGTTGGAGACCAAGCTCTCCAGAGCCATCCTCGAATGACCACATCCTGTTAGCAATGAATACACTTTGGGACTCCTCTTTCTTTTTTACTGCTGGTTCACCTAACATTTGTAAGTTGTTCCTCACTTAATTAGATTTTGTTCTTTGCTGCCCAGTTCTGAAAAATAAATGTGGATGGGAAGAGCTATGCCTATTTTCCATGATTTTTTCATTGTTGAAGATGCCACTATGATGTTTTAGCTGTCTGTCATATTCAGTTGTAAAAGCACCATCCTTGGAGTATCCTGTGTTATATCCATTAGAAAGTATGCCCTGCAAAATATCCTGAAAAAAAAAAAAAAAAAAACAGCTGAGGCACAAAATCCTGTAGTCGAGGACTCCTGGTAACAGGGACCTCAAAAATAGTAATACCAAATCCCCCATCTTCACTGCCCTCTTGAAAGTCAGTAATTTATTTTTTCTAGTTTATAATTCATTTCCCAGGAAATTCAACTGGCTTCACAGATATTGATATTTTTTGGTAATTACCTCTATAACAGACTGCAAGTCCCTTTTCCCCTTCTGGGCTTCAGTATCTCCAAGCGTAATTGCTGAACATGTCTTGATGCCTCACAAGCACTCTGCTGTCTTTCTTAGTAAGCTGTTTTGGGGATTAAGTCAGTATACGTTAAGCTAGTATTTCAGTCCCTCACTCTCTGTATTTAGAACCAAAACAGAGCTAATGGCACACATTTTGATGCACTGCTTCCCTCTTTTTGTGGAAAAGTTTGTTTCCAAAATTAAAACTGCATTGCTTTCCTCTTTTTATGAAAAAGTTTGCTTCCAAAATTAACATTTTTTCACCGCAAAGTACCTCAACAAAATTTTCAACTCATTTTTGCAAGTAGTAATCTCAGATTGCATTGCTTGCAGCATTCAGAAAAACACTAACTAATGTTGAAATCAGGATAACATCTTCATTCCAACATTTTTACTGAACTTGTTGGCTGTGGACCAGCCGAGGTTGTCATTCCAAACCCTCATTGTGTTTTCATTAGAACATACCTTAACAATAGTCGAGACTTTTTTGTGAGTCTGTCTTCCATGGTGCTCATGTATTCCAGAGCAATTTTTTTTTGCTTCAGAACATAGTATTTGATAAGCTATTTCTCCCTAGCTTATAGCAATCTGAGTAAATCTTATGTTATTCAGCTCATAATGTGGAATTCCAGTACCAGAAATACCAGTGTTTCTGCTATAAAACAATTTGCAATTGATATTTCTTAAATTAGAAAAAAAATAATTTTAATGCAGTGGGAAGCAGAGTCTTCTGAAACAGTTTATTTAGCTAGCTATCCATCCATTCCTTTTGTGTTTATAGGGTTAGTCCCACTTCTTGTCTGATTAAATTTCTCCAGATGTTTTAGTGCATACTGAGGCAGGAAGGGACCCTTTTCCTATGTCAGAGTATTCAAAATGCGTATAATCAGTAGTGACTGAGTATTTGTTTGCCAAGAGAGTTTTCCTTGGTATTTGCAGTGTAACCAGTTTGGTTTGGACTTAGGTTTTTTTTTTTTTTTCCCTGATGTGGAATATTTTCAGTCTAAAAAGTGTCATAGATGGAAAATTAAAGTAAGTTCTGTTTGATCAGAGGAACCAGGCAGGGGTATCTTCTTTCCCCTTTGTTATTTGCAATTTATTTGGAGTCATTGACAAAGACAATAAGAGACTCAGGAAAGTTGGCTTTATTTTCAGAAGATATTGTTTTATACCTGATAAAAACATAAATGGATATTTCAGTGTTGTGGAACATTCTGAGACAGTTTCAAGTTTTTTTGAGATACAAAATTAATGAAGATCAAATAAAGACAGTCCCTGGGATTCAGTAATGCCTACACTAAGTGTACACTGTTCTGAGTGAACAGACAACACAGACATAACACACACCTTCTTTCTCCTAATTTTAGTTTTCCTACTGATTTTCTTGCAGCTTTAAATACTGAGGGGGATTCATAAAGGTTACCACAAAGTGCAGACTACATGTACATGTAGTGTAATCTTTCTGAGTGACTAGAAGGCACAAAAATGCGGTAGAGATGTTCTTGAATACATACACTTAGTGTAGGCTTTATTGAATCTGGCCCAATATCTGTAAGCTACATACCCACACATGAACTGGTTCAGCAGTACCCGTATTTATGGTGACAAAATGAAGTACAGGAGTATGGATTAAAAAGGATTCTGTTATGGCATTTAGGGATATGTGGGATGAGACTCAAAATAATAATACAAAAACTGAGAAATTGAAAGATCTGCTTTGTGGATATGGATAGCAAGATACAAGCAGTTAAAATGTTTTTATTTTATTTTATTTATTTATTTATTTACATTTGTTTACTGGGAAATTCCAGCTGGACACTGGTCCTTTTTCAGTGGAGGTCCGGGGAGAAAAGCTCCACAGAACAATAAAAAATCAGCAGAGTACTTGAAGAACAATTGAATATATACATGCAATAGCAAATAATACATACTGCAGCAAACATTAGCTTTACATACAATATGAAACTTAGAAATGAACAGCTATACCAATATCTAGCTAAAGGCTAGGAATAAAGGTAGGATGTATATACAGATAGTACTAAGCTCAAACAGATACTGTTCTGAACTCATCTACTTAAATCTTATATATAAATATTGCAGATCCTTAAGGAGAATAACAATAAACATACAGAATATTATATTCATAAAGTAGCATAAAGTATTCTAAGAACTAAGCAAACTTGGGGATGAGGAAAGGAGATTCTGCTGATAGGGCTGACTGAAAATTAGGGATACAGAAAATAGGCAAGAGGGGGCTGGAATTTATTGGAGAACACTTGCAAAGGAACCAAGTTATTGAGAGCAACTTTAGAAGTAGTAATACATATAGTAACAGTGAGAAAACAATAGAAATGGGATCTTTAGAAAAGGGTAGGAGTAAATTATTTGAAAAACTGGGAATTGTGGGAACAATACACGCCGGATAATGTTTTGCATTAAGAGTGAGGTTTAAGGGAAGGCAGGAATTGATTGAACTATGTAATGTTTGACTAACAATGACTGGATATATTACAAGTAATGTATTATGTTTGCAACAGACAATATGTCAGTGTGGTTTGTTTTCATTTATATAAATGTATGATTGCCTATGTCATAAGTGATAATTTAATAAAGATATTTCTTGTTAAAACTAAATAAGGAAGGAAGGAAATAGGTGAGGGTTCACAATAATGATACCTCATTCTATTAAAATCTGAAAAAAATGCAGAAGGTATGGTATGCATAACAAAGTTAAGAATGAAACCATTCCCCCTAAAGCCCAAAAAATAAATATGTAAAAAAAAAAAAAAAAAGGTTTGGCCTGGAAAACAAATGGTGAAATTTTGATACGCAGGCATATTAATCAGCACCCCCCCATCCTACATGTTGGGGGCATTGAATGACACAACCTCTTCCATTACACTGACAACCTAAAAAATCACATCCACACCACTCAAGAAATTCCATCTCCTTCTTGCATTCCCGAAACTTCACATCTGTACCAGCAGGCTTCAGAAAAAGAGATTTTACTTAATTATCAAATTCCTTAATGAACTTCTGGTTCTACAAAAAGATGCCAGCCTTTCAACAAGTTTTTGACAAAATCTGTCTGACCATTTTCCAGTTCCACTTTTGATGTAAACCGTCAAGGTTCTGTCCAGATGTAACCAAAAATTGCTTATAAAAATAAAGTGAAAGTCTTTTATTAAACTGCTATGTATCCAAACTTCTACGATTAAACAGTTAAGTCAGACCTTTTAATTAAGAAATGATTACCAGCAAAGTAAAGGAAAAGTCAATAATTAAGTTTATTTCAGTACCACTATGAAGAATTTAGTCAGTAGTCATTGTTCATATTCTTTCAGCAACCATTCAGTGGCCGAGGGTAACCAAAGTGCCAAAGGAAAAGTCACACACAATTACTTTTTAATATATTTGCTAAATGCTTAAGTATTCGTAGTGTTTTATGGCAACTTTGTTTTGTAATCATATAATTATATCTTGACATGTAGATAGTTGTGTGAGTCAATTAAGCTTTAAAAAATATTGTATTTGGTAGACAGAATTTTGTGCCACTCAGCTAAGAGTTGTCTCTAGGATTTTGCAAGAAAGCCTCCTCTCCATAAATTTAAAGGAAATTTTGTATTATAATCTGATGGCAAGATCAAGTGGCTTGCAAAAACATCCAGTCTGGAGAAGTATCTTTTTTTCTTCTGTTTTTCTCTGCATATGTGAGGCCATGAAATTAATACATTTAGAGTTTGGAGTTGTGGGGGCAGACCATGTACATTAGAGGTCTCTGGGGGCTGTAAAAATGTTTAATGGCTTTATTGTGATATTTTGAGTTTGTCTGTGTTTCATATGCTGATTTACAGTTTGGAGAGATTCACTATTTCATTACAGAGTTCAAAAAAAGTACTGTCTCTGTGTTTAGGTGTCATTTATCTGCAGAGCAAACAGGTTTATTTTTGGAGTGCTCATTGAAATTCCTAGGACCATATTTGCGATTCTCTTGTTTGCTGATCTGAATACATACCAAGTCAAAAATCGCAGTATCTCTAGGCACCCCCAAACTGTGAGGTTTCAAAGTTAGTATGTATAACATCTTGTTGAATTTAAGTAAGAAGAGTTAAGAAAATATTGATGGCATTGTGAAGACATGTCAGCATTTTTAAGGGACAAGTAAAGAGCAATGTTTAAAGGTGTATGGCCATAAAATAATGGGTTTATTTCAGCTGAGGACTAGCTTTGGGTCCAAAACTGTCTTCTCCATCAGTATTGTATTGTGGCTTCTTTTCCATATCTAAATCTGTGAAACCTGGGGCATTTAACTATTTATAACTGAAACCGGTCATACAAATCCAGAAACTTGTGAAGCCTGGTGGCACTTTACAGTCTGCTGTAACTTTTCAACCCCCACAAAGTCGCAGTGACTCTTCATCTAGCTGCATTAAACAGCATTGCGCTTGAGCTGGGACCCACATAATCTTCAAAGGATGCATAAAGAGAATAGAAATCTAAAATCTGGACCTTGAAATTTTAATAGTTGCTTTCTACCCTGCAAGTCTCCATATGTGCACAAGTCTTGGTATGTCATAACCCACCCCTATGTGTGTTGTTAATGGATTTTGTGTAATATTCTGCAAGAAAATGGGCATCCCCTTACTGAATTACACCTGTCCAAAATTAAATGAAAAGCTTGCAGACTGATACAACATGAAAAATGTGATAGATTCCTTCTTATTACTGGGTAGTTTAGTCCCTTTATATTAAAAAATGTAATTTTTTAACCATATTCAAAACACAGCATTCTACTCAGACCAATCAAATAACTAAAACATTTTAATGTGAGCATACACGCATACTGTAGTTTGTTAAAAGTTAAGCAAAGCAAACTCCTCCTAAAAAAGTTAAAAGCCACTTACAAAAACACTGCAAATATATGTATAGCCCTGTCCCCTGAACAAGGAGTGACCTAATAAAGAGAGTATTCAACTTAGTAGTAAACATTAGAGCCTCAGGACTTATCCTTTGAAATGGGGGACTTCAGATCCTACAGGTTTGTCAGAAGGTTAAGGGCACTGAGTTCTTGTTCAGCTTCTGAAACTAAATTAAAATAAGTTGCAAATCTTTAATCTCAAGTTGTACAGGAAATATGAACCTTTAAGTAGTACTGTATTGCGAAATGATTTTCATTATGGGACCAAATAGTTTCTTTTAATTTCAGAAAACAAGCCGTGTAACTGTAGTTGTTAGCTTTATTGTAAGCCATCTTTTTTTGTTTAGCGGCTGCTTGACGAAGTTGATTTATGGATGCCTGTGAAACACTTTGCTATAACCCCTAGATTGGGCTAATGTTATTGCGTCCCTTGGCTGTGTACTGTATCAAACTGAAATTGCCAACGCAGCACAAGAAAGTCCCTTTTCATTAATTCAGCAATTACTTTTTGCACTGAAGTATCTCTTCTTTGTGACAAGTCCCATTGCATGGGATGCCACTAAGTTTTTAGTAGTTGCACAAAGATGTGTTCTGTAATTATAATATTTTTACCTTGAGTTAGAGTTTTTTTTTTTTTTTTTTTTTTTATTGGATATTTTACCTTTAAATCTGTTAGGCATTGTTCTGTAACTGGTATTGTTTTGTTTTGTGAGTAGAGGAAACTAATTGTGCAGCCAGTGGTGGTGTTCTTCTTTTGGCTGCTCCCGTTAGGGGTCACCACAGCGGATCATCTGTTTCCATTTCTTCCTGCATGTCCTCTCTCACCACATCCATAAACCTTATCTTAGGCCTTCCTCTTTTCCTGTTACCAGGCAGCTTCATCCTTAGCATCTTTTTCCCAATATACTCTGCATCCCTCCTCAGCACATGTCCAAACCAACATAATCTTGCCTTTCTGGCTTTGTCTCCAAACCTTCCAACCTGGGCTGACCCTCTAATGTACTCATTCCTAATCCTGTCCACCCTTGTCACACCCAGTGCAAATCTTAACATCTAACTCTGCCACGTCCAACTCTGACTCCTGCCTTTTTGTCATTGCCACTGTCTCCAATCCATATAACATAGCTGGTCTCACTACCCTCTTGTAGACCTTCCCTTTCACTCTTACTGGTACTCGTCTGTCACAAATCACTCCTGACACTCTTCTTCACCCACTCCATCCTGCCTGTACTCTCTTCTTCACCTCTCTTCCACACTCACCATTACTCTGAACTGTTGATCCCAAGTATTTAAACTCATCCACCTTCGCCACCTGTACTACCTGCATCCTCACCATTCGTTTATCCTCCCTCTCATTCACACACATATATTTTGTCTTTGTCCTGTTGACCTTCATTCCTCTTCTCTCTAGAGCATATCTCCACCTCTCCAGGGTCTCCTTCACCTGTTCCCTACTTTCACTACAGATCGCAATGTCACCTGCAAACATCATAGTCCACGGGGACTCCTGTCTGATCTCGTCTGTCAACCTGTCCATCACCTTTGCAAATAAGAAAGGGCTCAGAGCTCATCCTTGATGTAATCCCACCTCCACCTTAAACGCATCCATTACTCCCACCGCAGACCTCACCGCTGTCACACTACCGTCGTACATATCCTGTACCACTCTTACAGACTTCTCTGACACTCCCGACTTCCTCATATAATACCACAACTCCTCTCTAGGCACCTGTCATATGCTTTCTCTCTGTCCACAAAGATGCAATGCAACTCCTTCTGACCTTCTCTGTACTTCTCTATCAACACTCTCACAGCAAACATCGCATCTGTAGTGCTCTTTCCCAGCATGAAACCAAACTGCTGATCACTAATCATCACGTCCCTTCTTAACCTAGCTTCCACTACTCTTTCCCATAACGTCATGCAGTGACTGATCAGTTTAATCCCTCTGTAGTTACTACAGCTCTGCACATAACCCTTATTCTTAAAAATCGGTACCAAAACACTTTTTCTCCATTCCTCAGGCATCCTCTCACTTTCCAAGATTTCATTAAACAGTCTAGTTAAAAATTCCACTGCCATTTCACTTAAACACCTCCATGCTTCCACAGGTATGTCATCTGGACCAACAGCATTTCCATTCTTCATCCTCTTCATAGCTATCCTTACTTCCTCCTTGCTAATCCACTGCACTTCATGATTCACTATCCCCACATCATCTGACCTTCTCTCTCTCTCATTCTCTTCATTCTTCAGCCCCTCAAAGTGCTCTTTCCATCTGCTCAACACACTCTCTCCTCGCTTTTGAGTACGTTTCCCTCATTATCCTTTATCACCTTTACCTGCTGCACATCTTTACTAGCTCGGTCCCTCTGTCTAGCCAGTCTGTACAGGTCCTTTTCAACCTCCTTAGTGTCCAACCTTTCATACAACTCTTCAAACGCCTTATCCTTAGCCACCTCTCTCTTTGCCATGCACCTCATTTCATTATACTCCTGTCTACTTTCTTCATCTCTCTGACAATCCCACTTCTTCGCCAACCTCTTTCTCTTTATACTCTCCTGTACTTCCTCATTCCACCACAAGGTCTCCTTGTCGTGTTTCCTCTTTCCAGATATCACATCAAGCACATTTCTAGCCATCTCCCATACCAGTTCTGCTGTAGTTACCCAGCTATTCGGTAACTCGTCACTGCCACCCAGTGCCTGTCTTAACTCTTCCCTGAACTCCACCTCACAATTACCCTTTTTCAGTTTCCACCATTTGATCCTTGGTGCTGCCCTTACACTCCTCCTCCTCTTCTTGATCACCAGTGTCATCCTACAAACCACCATCAATTGAGCAGCCAGTGGACGTAAACTGTTAATTTCAGAACTGAGTGTCTTCAGATGTGTAGCGTCTGTTGCTAAAAGTTGAAAAGAAACAACATTTTTGAAATCTGCTCTGTTATCAATTAAAGTAGCAGAAGCTATTTGGAGTGTTTTAATTTACGGTGAAGTAGTAACTGAGTTAGCAATGTAGACTTTCTGAAACCTCCTCCGTTGTATTTTACATATGAGAATTCCTTCATTTTTGTTGAAGTAGTAACTGAGTTAGCAGTGTACACTTAATAAATACTAAAATCATGAACAAGTCACTCCTGTTGTCTTGAGTTTCCGCTGTAGAACCTATGTGATTCAGGGACAGAACTGAATCATTCATCTTTTCGCCTGAGAATGCTGCAAATGAAATTAGGTATGAAGAAGCTTGAGTAAGATTCCCCTCTTTAATCACTGACCTTTGTTTAGCCACGGCAGTACCGTTCTTCAGGAGCTCCTCAGATGTTGAATTATTATCCACAGCAGCGAAAGTACATTGAAGAAACAGAAAATGTTAGCTGGTTTGAAAGTTATGTAAAACTTTTAAAATTGCACACCAAATGATGACAAAAAATATTAAGGTAAATCCAGTTTATGAACTACTGCCTATATTCAAAAGTAGGATTTGTGGTAGCACTGAGGAAGTGATGTTTTGTTAAGATCCAAGACCATTAGTGATGGCTATTCTAGAATCATATCTTTTACTAGGCCTGCTGGGGCCATATTAACAAACCAAACGAAATTTCGTCTGGGTCAAAAATCTCCCCTTTCATTCTCAATCAGCCAGAGTAGTGATCAGTAAAGGAGTTTCCTTCTGTCATCTAGAATATGGACTACCTATTTTCTCATCCACGTCCAAGAAAAACGCGACCACAATACAAACAATCTCCAGCACCATCTGCCAGTTCATTGCAAACTTGCCTGTCCATGCACATCAGTGTATCACCCTTGAAAAAGCCAAAATGGCTGCCCATAAAACAAAGATCTAATCTACCGTTGGGAAACCATCAAAGCAAACTACTCAAGTTTCTCCTAAAATATATTACTCCCCTTGCAGTTAGATTTCATTAAAAAAATAAGAAAAAAATTCCTTGTACAACTTGAGTCATACTAACAATCCCCACCGACTCTAATTACCCCTAGAATCGAACTCCACAGTATGTGCAATACTGTTGAGTTCATGTGCAATGCATTCTCCTGTCAGGCACCTGCTCTCTTGGCAAGCTCTCCCGATTGACCTAAAGGAAATCAATATTTTCTCCAAATTCAAAATGCAACTCAAAAAATGCCTGTTCATCTAAGCCAAATGCTCTCCCTTTACCATTGGATGTACTTGGATGTACTGTGTAATGCATTATCTGAATCTCCTTTCCTTTCATCTTCATCTCTTCAAGAAGTACTGAGGGTAGACCAACTTTAGGAACTAATGTAACTATTGTACATTGCAGTTGCTTGTTTTGTAATGCACATATGCATGTTTTCAGTGCAGCTAATATGAACTGTTATTCCATACATTTCAGCTGTTTTGTTTGTGAAGTGCTGTGTATTTTACCTGGGCTGAGCCTGAAATTGTTCGGTATCGATCAGTGCACTATTCAGTAAACTAATATAAAAAATACGTTATACTTGATTCATAGCTGCAGCTGCCTTCTCTTGAGTAGTAGCTGTTCCAAACTGCTGATCTTTTACAACAGTACTTATTTTCAGCTTTTTGGGCATGATGCCTTCAGCTGTAACATTTTCAGATGAAAGCTGTCTTGAAGTAATAGAGTTAACATTCTTGACAGCCTTTGGAAACGCTTTAGTGGAATTAATAAATTATGTTTTGGAGACACGAAGGTGGAGTTGGAAAATAGTCAGTCCATGAAATAAATTAATGTATTTGAAATTTTAAAGAGCTGGCTTTTCCTTGAGCAACATTTTTAGCAGCTTTCTTTTCAACATCAGCTTTTCAAAAGATGTTCACTTTTTGTTTTATAGTTTTATAAAGAGAACAAGGTAGAATCAGTCCTAGGACTATTTATTTCTACCCAGCACTCTTCCTTAATGGGCACTTTCTGCCTTTGCGGATGAAGTGAGTTATAGACACCTGTCCAATTTTCAAATGTCTTTTGAAAGGCTAGTGTGATTTGTGAGTTAGCCTTTTACTTACGGTAAAAAAGTGTTGTTTGAAGGCAGTCTTACTGCTAATTCTTCTTCTTTCGGCTGCTGCCATTAAGGGTTGACTCAAAGGATCGTTGGTTGCAGAAGGAGTAGCAGTAGTGTTTTACAGTGTCGAGTTGCCAACTTGGCACCCAACCTTCCTCAGAAGGCACACACATGCACATACTCACGCCTAGGGCAAATTTGGAATGTCCAATCCACCTGCAGCATGTGTTAGGAACTGGAGCACCCGGAAGAAACCCACACGAACACAGGGAGGACATGCACACTCCGCACAGAAGGCACCCCAGCCGAGAATCAAACCAGAGAACCTCTTGCTGTGAGGCAGCAGTGCTAATCACAGCACCACTGTGCCACCCTTACTGCTAATAATGAAAAAAAAACATTTATTTATTTATTTTTTTGAAGTATCCCATTTTAAAACCAAAGCACCTGTGGCTTACAAAATGCAGATTGTTGTCTCCGTCTTACTCATTGCATTATGTGTAGTGTGCCCCCCCTTTCCTTTCCTTCTGACATAGCAGTGGTGTTTCATTAGATGTCCTTCAAGGATGCATCTGCAGTCCTAACATATGGGTTGTCCTGCCTCAGGCAGCCCTTCGGTCGGCCGTATTCCAAAGTCTGGGTCTGGCCTCGGCTGATGTCGCACTTCACCCGACGTCATAGCTGCTGTGAATTGGGTATAAAGGCATCAGCCGATGCCATTTTCCTCAGTCTTTCTTGCCGCGCGGTGCCCGAAGCAGAAGCTGTTCGCAAGTGCCAGTCGGTCAGATCCAGAGAGTTCTACTACCGAAGACTTCTAAAAAGCTAAGTACCCCGTTGGGGACTCTTTCTTGCCTCAGCCGATGTCAGAAAAAGTAAATAATTGTTAACTTGTGGGAAACAAATACCTCATAAGGATTTCCACTCATACTGCCTTCCTTGCTTAGGCCCAGATCACAACGTATCAGCTTGTCTAGCCTGTGCTTCCTTCAACCGACGGACACTTAGACGTCGGTCGGAGTTTGCAGAGGAGTTTTTTGGTCCTGCTTTTGCTTACAAAATGCCGTCGGAGACTCCGACTTCACAATTAGCTAAAAAGCGTAAGGAAAAGGACCGACACTCGCTGTCCGTGGTTTCGGCCGAAACCACGGTTAAGCCAACCGCGAGTGTCTCGGTTTCAGCTGAAACCGAGTCCACGGTTCTTCCTTCGGCCGAAAGCTTACTTCCGATAGCCGAGGCCTCACACAGCATGGCTGAATCTGCTACTGAAATTACCCCTGCTGTAGCAGGCACCCAGGATTTATCAGATACTATTCCTTTAGACATATCTACTCCTGCACGTGGAGCTGCTAGGCCCCCTGCATCTATGTCTATCAAGGCTTTTTCTAGGGCTAAAGCAGCTAAATCTTCTAAGGCCTTGCCTGCTAAAACCCCCTCACACAGGCCTACCTCCAGTTCCCAAATGCTCAGCTTGGCTGAGGATCTCATTTCTTTGATCAGGGGATCCCAACCTCACCCAGACAGGGCCTCTCAACCCCCTCCAGAGAAGAGGCCTAGAGCAGAGCCCCCCGAACCTGTTTCTACAGACTATTCCTCGGATGATTCAGAAAACTCAGGTCCTCCAGAAGGCCCATATTCTCCTTATGAGGATTCTGATGTAGAAGACTCCATTCCTTCTGCCTCTCCTCCTGAGGAATTTTCTTTTGGGGAAACCTTACATGCTATGAGAGAGCATTTTCAATGGCAGGGCCAGGATTTTTCAGATTCAAGGAAAAGGCTAAGGACCTTTTTACATTTACCACAGCATAGGCCTTTAGCCATTCCTCCAGTACTTACAGTTGTTGATGATGCTTATAATGATGCCTGTACTGCCCCTGACTCTCTTCCCTCGGCCCCTGCCAAGTCCGACAGATATTACAGGGTCCCGGACACACACTTTCACTTGTATAAGGCTCCTATTGCAGATCCTGAAACCATTTCACAGGGCCCCAAAGCTGTAGCAGCTGCTTCTGCCAAAAACCCCCTCCCCTCTGAAAGAGAATCTAGAGCATTAGAGAGATGGGGTAAAAAAGTTTATACTTCTGCTACTCTTTCGGCTAGGGCCTTAAACTGTCAATTCCACATGATTCAGTATCAGGAATTTTTGTTAGACCAGCTAAATAAAAAACTGTCCTCTCCTGAACCTATAGACCGTAAGTCCCTTCAGGATTTGGTACATAACACTCAGCAGGTGAGTAATCATTCCTTAAAATGTGGCTATGATGCACTGGAGGCTTCCTTTAGAGCAGCTATGACTGGAACAGTGATTAGAAGGCATGCCTGGTTAAAAGAGCAATCCTTACCAGACCATGTAAAGTCAAAGCTTCTAGATGCTCCCATGGAGAAACAAAGTTTGTTTGGATCCCCTGCACAGCAAGTGCTAAAGAAGGTGGAAGAAAAAGCAAAATCTGTCCAAACAGTCAAGGATTTCTTACAGGTCCAGCCTCCGAGGTTTAGTAGAAATTGGCCTTCGAAGAATTGGTCCTTTCCAGACACCTCCAGAGCACACAGAGGCAGAAGTAGGTGCCCAAGAGGCAGAGGTCAATCCAGAGGTGCCTACAGGGGACGTCAGTGGCAACCTAACAACCAGAGAAGTACTGCCACAGATTCAGCTACGACCATTCCCACAGGACAGACACAATGACTTGACTCTGATACCGCCTACCAGGGAACAACTGCAAGCACCCTTAGGCGGAAAACTTGCCTTATTTTCCATAAACTGGCATTACATTACAGGACACAAATGGATTTTACAGACAATAGACAAAGGCTACAGGTTTCACTTCCACACTCTACCAAAAAAGAGAGGAATGCCAAACCTACCACCAAACCAAAAAACAAACGCTCTAGCACAAATCCACCACCTACTAAGGATGAGAGCTATAGAAAAGGTACCGCCTATGGAACAAGGGCAAGGATTTTACTCCAGACTTTTCCTGGTACCAAGGAAAGAAAACCAATGGAGACCTGTTCTCGACCTGTCCGCTCTGAACACATATCTCATTGTTCCAAAATTCAAAATGCTGACCCTACAGCAACTTCTTCCCATGCTGGGCAAGGAGTTTTGGCTGGTGACTCTAGATCTCAAGGAGGCATACCTGCACGTCCCTATACGACCAGATTGCAGAAGATACCTCAGATTTCTTGCAGGATCAGAGCATTATCAATTCTCAGCATTGCCCTTTGGCTTATCTACTGCGCCCAGAGTATTCACGAAATGCCTGGCATCAGTAATTGCTCATTGCAGGCTTCAGGGAATTCACATTTATCCATACCTGGACGACTGCCTAATACAAGCGGACAACAAGACCAAATTAACAAAAGATTTGGAAAAGGTTATACAACTACTGCAAGCCCTGGGATACACAGTCAACATGAAAAAGTCAAGGCTGGTACCATCCCAGAGGATAACATTGTTGGGTGCAGAACTGGACACATCAAATCAAATGGCATTTCTCACAGCAGAAAAGCAAAAGCAACTGCCACTCTATTTCATGGCATTAACAACACAGAACCAGCTTACAGCAAGGAAAGTCCTGCAAGCCCTGGGTTACATGGCATCCTGCATAATATTGATTCCACATGCCAGGCTACATATGAGGAAGTTGCAGTGGTACCTAAGGAATGTATGGTCTCAACACAAGCACAGTCTAGAAGCCCCGATTCCAATAATTCCATGCCTGAAACAAGAATTCCTGTGGTGGGCTCAGGCCTGTCAGTTGAACAGAGGTCTGCCCTTCCACAAACCTCACTCAAGTCAGACTATCACCACGGACGCCTCAGACCTAGGCTGGGGGGCACACATGGTGGACAAGTGTATACAAGGCCTATGGACTCAAGACCAGCTGAACCTACATATAAATCAAAAAGAGATGCTGGCAGTGAAACAGGCACTTCAGACATTCAGACCTTTTCTTCAACAGGGTCATTTGCTGATAAGGACGGACAACACCACAGTCATGTGGTATATCAACAAACAGGGAGGCACACACTCATACCCTCTATGCCGGATGGCAATGGACCTGTGGAATGTGGCCCTGAAACACAACATTCAACTCCAGGCCACATTTGTGCCAGGAAGAGAAAATACACTAGCAGACACCTTAAGCAGAACTACCACGGATGCCCACGAATGGATGCTGCATCCAGACATCTTCAAAACCATTACAAAGAAATGGGGACTACCAGAAATAGACCTGTTCGCATCCCCACACAACCACCAATTGAGGAAATTCTGCACAAGTACATACCACCCACTTGCTTGGAAGGTGGACTCCCAATCCTTCAGTTGGGAAAACCTGACAGCATATGCATTCCCACCTCTTCCTTTGATGCACAAAGTGCTACTGAAGATCAAAGAAGATCACCCAAGGATCATTCTGATAGCTCCAGACTGGCCGAGGCAGCATTGGTACCCGCTACTGAGGAGTATGTCTCGGACACACGCATGGCCTCTACCTATAGTTCCTTTACTGCTAACACAGAACAACTACAAGATCCTACATCCAAACTTGAAAACACTACAGCTAGCTGCTTGGAATATTGCATAAAGCAAAATAACCCAGACTTATCTCAGAGGGTTAAAGACATTATCCTGGAGGCTCGCAGACCCTCCACAAGGAAGACTTATACAGCCAAATGTAAAAGATACCTCATTTGGAGTGCAGCAAAAGGAGAAAATGTATCATTAGCAAACATAGCTAACATCCTGGAATACTTAGCAGAACCTTTCCACAATGGCCTGTCTTACTCCTCCATTAAGATTCATGCATCAGCAATTTCAGCAGAATACAACATGGATCCTCCAGTCTTCTCTCATCCTCTACTCAGGCAGTTTCTGAGAGGAATTAAAAATGTAAAGCCTCCAAGGAAACCACCTTTGCCTACATGGGACCTTAACTTTGTGCTGGAAAAGTTAACACTTCCCCCTTTCGAACCAGCAGCAACAGCAGAATTACAGTTCTTATCTTGGAAAACTGCTTTCCTGCTTGCAATCACTTCAGCAAGAAGGGTTTCTGAATTACAGGCATTAATGGCAGTACAGCCCTTCCTTATCTTCCATCAGGATAGAGTGTCCTTGAGAACTAATCCTACTTTTATGCCAAAAGTAGTCTCCAGGGTATCATTGAACCAAGCAATCCACCTACCAACATTCTTCCCCAACCCACAGAACAGGGGGGAAAGACTACTACATACATTGGATGTGCACAGGCAATTGCGCTATTATCTGGACAGAACCAAGACCAACAGAAAAACTGATCAGCTTCTGGTAGCACATGCAACAGGAATGGAAGGAAAAGCAATTTCAAAACAGACAATCTCAAAATGGATAGGAAATTGCATTAGATTTTGTTACTCTTTTCATGGAAAGACAACTCCAGAAAACATCAGACCTCACTCCACAAGGGCTACAGCCACTACTACAGCTTTCCTACGAGGAGTGGCTACCAAAGACATTTTAGAAGCTGCTACTTGGAGCTCCGTGCATACATTTGCCAAGCATTATAATCTACCTTTATACACCAGATCCCGAGCAGGTTTTGCAACTGCTGTTTTGCAAGGGATCTTAACTACACCATAATCATCGTAGTGCCTCCACCCCCAGTTTGGCTATGGTATTCTACCCATATGTTAGGACTGCAGATGCATCCTTGAAGGACATAGTACAATTTTGTACCTACCATAAATGTAGATGTCCGAGAGGTATGCATCTGCAGTCAGGATTACCCACCCTCCTTCCCCTCTGTGGTACTCCTAGGGTATTTGCCCATCTTGTAGCTAGCTTGGGGAATCTATTATGGTGTATTTGTTTGTATATATGTACATACATGCTTATATTGTTTGCTCTCTACTGTTTGGAACCATTTGCATTTATCCAAGTTTAGCTTTCCTAGAGGGCACCTGGCATCTGGGGCAAGAAACACTGAGGAAAATGGCGTCGGCTGATGCCTTTATACCCAATTCACAGCAGCTATGACGTCGGGTGAAGTGCGACATCAGCCGAGGCCAGACCCAGACTTTGGAATCCGGCTGACCGAAGGGCTGCCTGAGGCAGGACAACCCATATGTTAGGACTGCAGATGCATACCTCTCGGACATCTACATTTATGGTAGGTACAAAACTGTACTTTCCTTTGTAGGTATGCATATACCTTTCTCAGAGAATCCGTCATTCCCCCGCACCCTTACAGGATCAGTTTATTCACAGGTTAAGTTCATGGATCCCTTTTTGAGCTGTTCCTGTGGTAAAGTTTAAAAACATGTCTTGAATATGGTGTTTATGATAGTGGCACCAGCCAGAGGAAATCAGGAGTTGCAGATGCTTATATAGAACTGTACTGTCTGCAAAGGAGAAGAGTAGTCCCTAAATCAGTCAGGATGCCCGTGCCATGGCAGTTTCTAGTTGTTTATGAACCAACCCATCCAATTTTTCCTTATCTTTGAAAGAAATCCTCAGTCTTTCGAATTCTCCACACTGTTTGGAATATGCTTAGTGGTTCAAATTGTAGCTGTTTTCCACAGTGTAGTCAAAATAAGTCAGTTTATAAGAGGTTTCTTTTTTGGTTACTCTACATTCAGCCACTTTTCTTCTCCCCAGGCTGTCAGAACTTTTGATACAGTTCTGATTGTGAGCATGGCAAAGTCATTAGCAGTTGAAATAAACACTTGCTTTGTTGGTTTGTTGTATTTATTTATTTTTTATTAATAACCCGCATAAGGCACTGATCTTGTTGGACTGATTTCAGGCCCAGTTGTTGGTACAGGGACACCAAACAAGTCACAAAACAGTACACTCAAAATAAATATGAGACACAATTATGAAGCAATAAACACAGTGCAATATAAGTAAAGTGAAAGAATTACCAAAACGAGTTGATAATTAAAAAAATAGTTGCTAACATGACAGTCCAACATGACAGTATAAGAATGAAGCATTTACATTGTAGACAAAATATTGAAGCCTACACAAGAGAAACATTGTCATAGCTAATTTGGAGAAAGTTATATGATGTGACCAGAACTGAAGAATTTACACTTGCTTTGACAGATGAGAACTTTCAGATGTCCTTCAAGGATGCATCTGCAGTCCTAACATATGGGTTGTCCTGCCTCAGGCAGCCCTTCGGTCGGCCGGATTCCAAAGTCTGGGTCTGGCCTCGGCTGATGTCGCACTTCACCCGACTTCATAGCTGCTGTGTATTGGGTATAAAGGCATCAGCCGACGCCATTTTCCTCAGTCTTTCTTGCCGCGTGGTGCCCGAAGCAGAAGCTGTTCGCAAGTGCCGGTCGGTCAGATCCAGAGATTTCTACTACCGAAGACTTCTAAAAAGCTAAGTACCCCGTTGGGGACTCTTTCTTGCCTCAGCCGATGTCAGAAAAAGTAAATAATTGTTTAACTTGTGGGAAACAAATACCTCATAAGGATTTCCACTCTTACTGCCTTCCTTGCTTAGGCCCAGACCACGACGTATCAGCTTGTCTAGCCTGTGCTTCCTTCAACCGACGGACACTTAGACGTCGGTCGGAGTTTGCAGAGGAGTTTTTTGGCCCCGCTTTTGCTTACAAAATGCCGTCGGAGACTCCGACTTCACAATTAGCTAAAAAGCGTAAGGAAAAGGACCGACACTCGCGGTCCGCGGTTTCGGCCGAAACCACGGTTAAGCCAACCGCGAGTGTCTCGGTTTCGGCTGAAACCGAGTCCTCGGTTCTTCCTTCGGCCGAAAGCATGCCTCCGATAGCCGAGGCCTCACAGAGCATGGCTGAATCTGCTACTGAAATTTCCCCTGCTGTAGCAGGCTCCCAGGACTTAGCAGATACCATTCCTTTAGATATATCTACTCCTGCACATGGAGCTGCTAGGCCCCCTGCATCTATGTCTATCAAGGCTTTTTCTAGGGCTAAAGCAGCTAAATCTTCTAAGGCCTTGCCTGCTAAAACCCCCTCACACAGGCCTACCTCTAGTTCCCAAATGCTCAGCCTGGCTGAGGATCTCATTTCTTTGATCAGGGGATCCCAACCTCACCCAGACAGGGCCTCTCAACCCCCTCCAGAGAAGAGGCCTAGGACTGAGCCCCCGGATCCTGTTTCTACAGACTTTTCCTCGGATGACTCAGAAAACTCAGACCCTCCAGAAGGCCCATATTCTCCTTATGAGGATTCCGATGCAGAAGACTCCATTCCTTCTGCCTCTCCTCCTGAAGAATTTTCTTTTGGGGAAACCTTACATGCTATGAGAGAGCAATTTCAATGGCAGGGTCAGGATTTTTCAGATTCAAGGAAAAGGCTAAGGACCTTTTTACATTTACCATAGCATAGGCCTTTAGCCATTCCTCCAGTACTAACAGTTGTTGATGATGCATATAATGATGCCTGTACTGCCCCTGACTCTCTCCCTCCAGCCCCTGCCAAGCCCGACAGATATTACAGGGTCCCGGACACACACTTCCACTTGTATAAGTCTCCTATTGCAGATCCTGAAACCATTTCACAGGGCCCCAAAGCTGTAGCAGCTGCCTCTGCCAAAAACCCCCTCCCCTCTGAAAGAGAATCTAGAGCATTAGAGAGATGGGGTAAAAAAGTTTATACTTCTGCTACTCTTTCGGCCAGGGCCTTAAACTGTCAATTTCACATGATTCAGTATCAGGAATTTTTGTTAGACCAGCTAAATAAAAAACTGTCCTCTCCTGAACCTATAGACCGTAAGTCCCTTCAGGATTTGGTACATAACACTCAGCAGGTCAGTAATCACTCCTTAAAATGTGGCTATGATGCACTGGAGGCTTCCTTTAGATCAGCTATGACTGGAACAGTGATTAGAAGGCATGCCTGGTTAAAAGAGCAATCCTTACCAGACCATGTTAAGTCAAAGCTCCTAGATGCTCCTATGGAGAAGCAAAGTTTGTTTGGCTCGCCTGCACAGCAAGTGCTAAAGAAGGTGGAAGAAAAAGCAAAATCTGTCCAAACAGTCAAGGATTTCTTACAGGTCCAACCTCCGAGGTTTAGTAGAAATTGGCCTTCGAAGAATTGGTCCTTTCCAGACACCTCCAGAGCACAGAGAGGCAGAAATAGGCGCCCAACAGGCAGAGGTCAATCAAGAGGTGCCTACAGGGGACGACAGTGGCAGCCTAACAACCAGAGAAGTACTGCCACAGATTCAGCTACAACCACTTCCACAGGACAGACACAATGACTTGGCTCTGATACCGCCTACCAGGGAACAACTGGAAGCACACTTGGGCGGAAAGCTAGCCTTATTTTCCGTAAACTGGCATTACATTACAGGAGACAAATGGATTTTACAGACAATAGACAAAGGCTACAGGTTTCACTTCCACACTCTACCAAAAAAGAGAGGAATGCCAAACCTACCACCAAACCAAAAAACAAACGCTCTAAGACAAATCAACCACCTATTAAGGATGAGAGCTATAGAAAAGGTACCGCCTATGGAACAAGGACAAGGATTCTACTCCAGACTTTTCCTGGTACCAAGGAAAGAAAATCAATGGAGGCCTATTCTCGACCTGTCCGCTCTGAACACATATCTCATTGTTCCAAAATTCGAAATGCTGACCCTGCAGCAACTTCTTCCCATGCTGGGCAAGGAGTCTTGGCTGGTGACTCTAGATCTCAAGGAGGCATACCTGCACGTCCCTATACGACCAGATTGCAGAAGATGCATCAGATTTCTTGCAGGATCAGAGCATTATCAATTCTCAGCATTGCCCTTTGGCTTATCTACTGCACCCAGAGTATTCACAAAATGCCTGGCATCAGTAATTGCTCATTGCAGGCTTCAGGGAATTCAGATTTACCCATACCTGGACGACTGCCTAATACAAGTGGACAACAAGACCAAATTAACAAAAAATTTGGAAAAGGTTATACAACTGCTGCAAGCCCTGGGATACACAGTCAACATGAAAAAGTCAAGGCTGGTACCATCCCAAAGGATAACATTCTTGGGTGCAGAACTGGACACATCAAATCAGATGGCATTTCTCACAGAAGAAATACAAAAGCAACTACCACTCTATTTCATGGCATTAACAACACAGACCCAGCTTACAGCAAGGAAAGTCCTGCAAGCCCTGGGTTACATGGCATCCTGCATAATATTGATTCCGCATGCCAGGCTGCATATGAGAAAGTTGCAATGGTACCTAAGGAATGTATGGTCTCAACACAAGCACAGTCTAGAAGCCCAGATTCCAATAATTCCATGCCTGAAACAAGAATTCCTGTGGTGGGCTCAGGCCTGTCAGTTAAACAGAGGACTGCCTTTCCACAAACCTCATCCAAGCCAGACCATCACCACGGACGCCTCAGACCTAGGCTGGGGGGCACACATGGTAGACAAATGTATACAAGGCCTATGGGCACAAGACCAGCTGAATCTACACATAAATCAAAAGGAGATGCTGGCAGTGAAGCATGTAATCCAGACATTCAGACCTTTTCTTCGACAGGGTCACTTGCTGATACGGACGGACAACACCACAGTCATGTGGTATATCAACAAACAGGGAGGTACACACTCATATCCTCTATGCCGGATGGCAATGGACCTGTGGAACGTGGCCCTGAACCTCAACATTCAACTCCAGGCCAAATTTGTGCCAGGAAAAGAAAATTCACTAGCAGACACCTTAAGCAGAACTACCACGGATGCCCACGAATGGATGCTGCATCCAGACATCTTCAAAACCATTACAAAGAAATGGGGACTACCAGAAATAGACCTGTTCGCATCCCCACACAACCACCAATTGAGAAAATTCTGCACAAGGACATACCACCCACTTGCTTGGAAGGTGGACTCCCTATCCTTCAGTTGGGAAAACCTGACAGCATATGCATTCCCACCTCTTCCTTTGATGCACAACGTCCTACTGAAGATCAAAGAAGATCACCCAAGGATAATCCTGATAGCTCCAGACTGGCCGAGGCAGCATTGGTACCGCTACTGAGGAGTATGTCTCGGACACACGCATGGCCTCTACCTCTATGTCCTTTACTTCTAACACAGAACAACTACAAGATCCTACATCCAAACTTGAAAACACTACAGCTAGCTGCTTGGAATATTACATAAAACAAAATAACCCAGATTTATCTCAGAGGGTTAAAGACATTATCCTGGAGGCTCGCAGACCCTCCACAAGGAAGACTTATTCAGCCAAATGGAAAAGATACCTCATTTGGAGTGCAGCAAAAAGAGAAAATGTATCATTAGCAAACATAGCCAACATCCTGGAATAGTTAGCAGAACTCTTCCACAATGGCCTGTCTTACTCCTCCATTAAGATTCATGCATCAG
Source organism: Protopterus annectens (assembly GCF_019279795.1). Lineage (NCBI taxonomy): Eukaryota > Metazoa > Chordata > Ceratodontiformes > Protopteridae > Protopterus > Protopterus annectens. Next base: position 319,862,254 of record NC_056731.1, read on the forward strand.
CAATTTCAGCAGAATACAACATGGATCCTCCAGTCTTCTCTCATCCTCTACTCAGGCAGTTTCTGAGAGGAATTAAAAATGTAAAGCCTCCAAGGAAGCCACCTTTGCCTACATGGGACCTTAACTTTGTGCTGGAAAAGTTAACACTTCCCCCTTTTGAACCAGCAGCAACAGCAGAATTACAGTTCTTATCTTGGAAAACTGCTTTCCTGCTTGCAATCACTTCAGCAAGAAGGGTTTCTGAATTACAGGCATTAATGGCAGTACAGCCCTTCCTTATCTTCCATCAGGATAGAGTGTCCTTGAGAACTAACCCTACTTTTATGCCAAAAGTGGTCCCCAGAGTATCATTGAACCAAGCAATTCACTTACCAACATTCTTCCCCAACCCACAGAACAGGGGGGAAAGACTACTACATACCTTGGATGTGCACAGGCAATTACGCTACTATCTGGACAGAACTAAGACCAACAGAAAAACTGACCAGCTTCTGGTAGCATATGCAACAGGAATGCAAGGAAAAGCAATTTCAAAACAGACAATCTCAAAATGGATAGGAAATTGCATTAGATTTTGCTACTCTTTTCATGGAAAGACAACTCCAGAAAACATCAGACCTCACTCCACAAGGGCTACAGCCACTACTACAGCTTTCCTACGAGGAGTGGCTACCAAAGACATTTTAGAAGCTGCTACTTGGAGCTCCGTGCATACATTTGCCAAGCATTACAATCTACTCTTATACTCCAGATCCCGAGCAGGGTTTGCCACTGCTGTTTTGCAAGGGATCTTAACTACACCATAATCTTATTTCTCCTCCTCCCCCAGTTTGGCTATGGTATTCTACCCATATGTTATGACTGCAGATGCATCCTTGAAGGACATAGTACAGTTTTGTACCTACCATAAATGTAGATGTCCGAGAGGTTTGCATCTGCAGTCAGGATTACCCGCCCTCCTTCCCCTCTGTGGTACTCCTAGGGTATTTACCCATCTTGTAGCTAGCTGGGGGAATCTATTATGGTTTATTTGTTTGTATATATGTATATACATTCTTATATTGTTTGCTCTCTACTGTTTGGAAACATTTGCATTTATCCAAATTTAGCCTTCCTAGAGGGCACCTGGCATCTGGGGCAAGAAACACTGAGGAAAATGGCGTCGGCTGATGCCTTTATACCCAATACACAGCAGCTATGACGTCGGGTGAAGTGCGACATCAGCCGAGGCCAGACCCAGACTTTGGAATCCGGCCGACCGAGGGCTGCCTGAGGCAGGACAACCCATATGTTATGACTGCAGATGCATACCTCTCGGACATCTACATTTATGGTAGGTACAAAACTGTACTTTTTGGCCTTAAGTCAGATTAGTGAGTGAGGTCTTTTAAGTAGTTGGGTTAAGTTGTTATTTACAAACAAGCTATATGGAAAATATGCACAGAATACCACCTGTTAATGTGCATGCACATATTCCGTAATACTTATCTTTTTAAAGGCTGTCTGCCTTATCTGATTTAAGTATTTTGAGAAATCCCTGGTTTGAGATGAAACAGTGACTGCAGTTTTGATTCTAGGGGATATTCCGTTATCTTTACTTTCTTTCCTAACATCATTATTTTTAAAGCATTTGCTGCTTCCTGCGTTTTACTCACTGTCCTATTAAACAGGGTGTAGTGAGAGAGAGAGAGCGGTGAGCATTGCTGCTTTCTATTTGCGTAGTTTCACCCTAGGTGGAGGTGGCATTTCCCAATTCTGATTTTGAACTGTAGTTCATCTTTGTGACGTTCTGTTCAGATGCAGAATGCAGATGTTCTTCGTGTTTCACTGTTGCAGTCATTACCTTTGGGTAATCTACTGGCAGGTTGCCCTCAGTCGGCCTGATTAACAAACTCTTGTGTCCTGCGTCAGTTGCTGTCCATTCTTCCATGTCGTCAGGTCATCAGGGGTATAAAACATGCAGCTGACACCATTAAATCAGTCTTTCTTGCCGTGCGGTGCCCGAAGCAGAAGCAGTTCGCAAGTGCCGGTCGGCTGACTCCTGAAATTTTCATTTTCGAGTTTCAGAACCGAAGTCTTCAGCTTAAAGCTAAGTACCCCGTTGGGGAAACTTTTTCTTGCTCCTTACCGATGTCAGTAAAAGTTAATAATTGCATTACTTGTGAAAAGTAAACACCTCATAAAGATTTTCATTTGTGCTGTATTCCATGCCCTGACCACGACATACCTTGCTGTCGGTTTTGTGTTTTATTTAATCAGCACACTATCTGTTGTCGGTACATTTTTGCCTCTAAATATTTTGGTTCTCTGTTTAATTATCCAGAAATGGCGTTGGTTAGCCATCCGACTACTGGAATTCCGAAAAAACACAAAGAAAAAGAGAGAGACAGGCCGTCGAGGTCCAAAACTGCTGACGACGCTTCTCCTAAGCCAGTCGCCATTTCACCGGTACTCAATGAGGTGCTTTCACAGCCCCTGATACCCGCTACATCTGACTCTCAGTCCTCTACTGAGACCCATATGGAGTCCAGTATGCCGCGAGATGCTTCTCCTATGGAACCTGGGGATGTCTCTACCTTGGATGGGTCCGGAGCAGCTGTGCAGGCACCGGCTTCTGAAGGTGTATTCAGGCCTACAGACTTGCATATTAAACTGACTCCACCTTCTATTCTAAGGCCTAAATCTCAATCTATGTCTAAAAAACCGACTCCCAGGCCACATGTTCAGGCCCCTATGTCTAAAAACATATGATCAAAATGGCTGAAGATCTTATTACTAATCAGGGGTAGTCAAACCCCCCCCCCCTTCTAAGAGGCCTAGGACTGAGCTCGACTATGATTCTTCTGATCAGGGCACTGTTTCTTCTAATTCTTCCAATGACCTAGATTTGTCCATACCTACTTATGAGGATTCTGATGCAGAGGATTCCATTCCCTCTGCTTCCCCCCCTGAGGACTTTTCTTTTGGGGAAACTTTACATACCTTAAGGGAGCATTTCCATTGGAAAAGTCAGGAATTTTCTGAATCTAAAAAGAGGCTTAGGGATTTCCTTCTTCTACCTCAGCACAGGCCTTTGCGTATACCTCCTGTACTAGACATTGTTGATGATGTGTTTTCGGAATCCAGTATGGCCCCTGATTCCCTGCCTCTGGCTCCCAGTAAACCTGATAGATACTGCAGGGTTCCTGAGTCCCACAAGTTCCTTTTCAAAAACCCTGTTGCGCTTCCAGAAACCATTTCTCAGGGGCCCAAGGGCATTAAGGCTTCTACTGCTAAAAATCCTACCCCTTCTGATAGAGATTCCAGGGCGCTGGATAGATGGGGTAAAAAGGTTTATACTCCTGCAACCTTGGCAATCAGAGCTTTAAACTGCCAATTTCATATGATAAAATATCAACAGCATATTATGGGACTGCTCAAACAGAAAATGATGTTGATTTCTGACTGTGTGGAAAATAAAGATTTACAGGATTTATTGCATTCTGCTGAACAAGTTGGAAAACATACTTTGCAATGTGGTTTTGATTCTTTAGAGGCCTCTTGCAGGGCTGCTATTACTGGTTCTGTGCTTAGAAGGCATGCTTGGCTTAAGGAGCAATGTTTGCCTGATCATGTTAAAGCAAAATATTTGGATGCTCCTTTAAATCAGGACCGCATGTTTGTCAATAAGGCTGAAGAAGTTCTAAAAAAGATGGAAGATAAAGTTAAATCTATGCAAATTGTAAAATATTTCTTACAATTGTTACCTCCAAGATTTAGTAGGCAATGGCCTACTAAGAATTGGTCCTTTCCAGCTCCTTCCAGATCCACTCAAGCCAAACTCAGACACACCAAAAGCACCAGGTTTCAGTCCCAAGGGACTCTCAGAACTAAGTAATGGGGGGCCTCCACTTCCAAATCTGGAAATAACAAGACACCCCCTATGGTAAACAGTCTCAATGACTTTCTTTTAACATTACCAAGCACTTACCTTTTAGCCGCCCCTTTGGGGGGAAAGATTGCTCTTCATGCAAAAAACTGGGAACTCATAACCCAGGACAAATGGGTTTTAAATATAGTGTCCCAGGGATACAGATTTCATTTCCACACATTCCCAACACCAAATGGGTGGCCAGACCTGCCCCCTAATCAGTGGGCAGAGTCTCAGAAACAAGTACTTTCCCTCTTAAACATGGGGGCTATTCAAACGGTACCAGAAGAGGAAAAGGGGCAAGGTTTCTATTCCAGGCTTTTCCTGGTACCCAGAAAAGACAAATCATGGCGTCCAGTTCTGGAACTGTCTACTCTAAACACCTTTCTGGACATTCCAAAATTCAAGATGCTGACTCTTCACCAGTTACTTCCAATGCTAGGCAAAGATGCCTGGTTGGCAACTGTAGATTTAAAAGAAGCTTACCTGCATATCCCAATCAGGGAATCTTGAGAAGATACCTCCGCTTCAAAGCAGGCTACTCGCATTATCAGTTCTCTGCACTGCCCTTTGGCTTATCTACTGCGCCCAGGGTATTTACAAAGTGCCTGGCTCCAGTAATTGCATTTTGCAGGCAAAGAAATATTCAAATATATTCATACCTGGACGATTGTCTAATTCAGGCAGAAAACCAGGCCATACTTATAAATCATCTGGCGTTTGTAAAATGGGTTCTAACTTGTCTAGGGTACACCATAAATGAAAAGAAATCACAACTGGTACCCTTTCAACAGATTACATTCCTGGGTGCAAGCTTGAATACAACTGCCCAGATGACTTTCCTCACACCAAAAAAGCAAATTTGTTTGGTAACTTACTTCAAACAAGTGGCCACAAAAACCCTGCTATCTGCAAGACAAATACTGCAAGCCATGGGGATCATGGCCTCATGCATTCTTCTAATTCCATATGCAAGACTGCATATGAGGAAACTTCAGTGGTACTTAAAAAGTCTATGGAGTCAACATTGTCACAGCCTGGAAACAATGATTCCTATCATACCTTGCTTGGAGTTCCTATGGTGGGCAGAGGCCTGCCACCAAAACAAAGGACTGCCATTCACACTACCCCCTGCCGCCCAAACCGTAACTACAGATGCATCAGACTATGCATGGGGGGGGGGGGGCTCACCTGGCAGGGAAGTGCATTCAGGGCAAATGGGACCCAAATCAAATGCACCTACATATCAATCAAAAAGAAATGTTAGCTGTGCAGAATGCTCTGACAGCCTTCAAGGACTACATTCATCCAGGACAATTAATGGTAAAGACGGACAACACCACAGTTATGTGGTACATAAACAAGCAGGGGGGTACACATTCCTACCCCCTTTGCAGACTAGCCATGGCCTTGTGGAACATGGCCTTGAGCTACTAAGTGCAACTACAAGCTCAATTCCTGCCAGGAAAACTGAATACACTGGCAGACGGACTAAGCAGAAATCTCATGGACCCACACGAGTGGAAACTGGAACCACGGATTTTCAACATGTTGACAAGCAAATGGGGGAGCCCAGACATAGATCTATTTGCCTCCCCCCAGAACTACCAGTTGGACAAATTCTGCACAAGGACTCATCACAAAAAAGCCTGGAAAGTGGATGCTGTATCAGTTTATGCTTTTCCCTCTCTGCCTCTGCTCTCCAAAGTTCTACTAAAAGTCAAACAGGACAAACCAAAAATTATTCTGATTGCTCCATACTGGCCTCGCCAACACTGGTAGCCACCACTCCTGTGCAGTGTGTCACAAATATCTCCATGGCACTTGCCTCAGACACCTTCCATACTGTCTCAGCAGGAGAACCAAATTCTGCACCTCAGCTCCCAACTTTGAACTTTTCAACTTGGCTAATCACTTAAATTCACCCTTAGCATCCCTCAGCAAACCTGTGATAGATGTCATCTTGGAGGCGAGAAGACCTAGTACTAGAAAATCTTATGCTGACAAATGGAAAAGATTCTGTGCCTGGAACCAATCTTTAGGGATGAGCGCAGCAATGCCCAATTTACCTCAGATTTTGCAATATTTAACTGAGATGCTTCACAGGGGCCTGTCTTTTTCCTCTATTAAAATCCACGCTTCAGCTATTTCCGCTCACTATAACACAGAACCACCCCTCTTTTCTCATCCCCTGCTCAAACAGTATCTCAGAGGGGCAAAGAACTTGAGACCACTCAGGAAAGCTCCTACCCCTGCCTGGGACCTTAACTTTGTTTTGGAAAAGCTCACTTTACCTCCTTTCGAGCCAGCTGCTACTGCAGACTTAAAATTTCTTTCTTGGAAAACTGCCTTCCTCTTAGCTATCACTTCAGCTAAAAGGATATCTGAATTACAGGCCCTTATGGCACTGGAGCCTTTCATCATCTTTCATGCGGACAGGGTATCTCTGAGGACCAATCCATCCTTCATGCCCAAGGTGGTTTCCAGTGTGGCTCTTAACCAGTCCATTCATTTGCCAACCTTCTATACCAATCCGCAAAACAAAGGGGAACGGATTCTGCATTCCTTGGACGTGCACAGACAACTTAGATTCTACTTGGACAGAACTAAATTAGAACTAAATTTCAAAGAAAATCTGAACAATCGCTTGTGGCATTTGCTGCTGGGGCAGAGAGGAAGGCTATTTCAAAACAAACCATTTCTAAATGGATAAGCCATTGCATTCATTTCTGCTATAAGCACCATGGAAAACCTATCCCTCAGGGGATCAGATCTCATTCCACCAGGGCTGCATCTACTTCTGCAGCCTTTCTCAGAGGTGTTCCTATTAGGGATATTCTAGAAGTTGGTACCGGGAGTTCAATATATACTTTCACCAAGCATTACCATTTACCAATTTTCTCTAAATCCATAGCTGGCTTTGCCACTGCAGTCTTGCAGGGCCTTATAGCTGGTCCTAATGCTGTATAAATCCATCCTCCCAAACATTGCTTTGGGAATCTACCCAAATGTAATGACTGCAACTGTGAAACACAAAGAACATAGTACAGTTGTGTACACTTACCATAAATGTAGATGTTCGATTGTATTCACTGTTGCAGTCCTGGTTACCCTCCCTCCAGCCCCCTGTTTTTCTCTTACTATACCTCTACTTTCTTTTACTATGCTTAAAAGTCTTTTTGGTGTATTTGCTTTTGGTTGGAGGTATATTTTTGAGTTTTTAATTTTATTTGCTCCCCATTTGGGGGCACCTGACATCTGGGGCAAGAAAAACTGATGTAATGGAGTCGGCTGCATGTTTTATTCCCCTGACTACCTGACGTCATGGAAGAAGGGACAGCAATCGACGCAGGACCCAAGACTTTGTTAATCAGGCCGACTGAGGGCAACCTGCCAGCAGATTACCCAAATGTAATGACTGCAACAGAGCATCTACATTTATAGTAAGTGTACACAACTATACTTTATAATGAATACACTTGACAACAAAACTGTATACCCTGGAAGAAGTTACTGTGGTATTTTGTTCTATTAATTGTTTTCACAAATTAAAGAATTTATGAAGGAAAATATAAAAAGCAGAAATTACTACAGAGTTGCAGTAAATATATAGTTTATAGTTTTAAATTGTTTGTGCAGCTTTTGTGGGCCAGGGTATCTTAATTCCCCCTTGTGTTTTCATGTAGTTAACATGCAGATTTCTGCATATCCAACTTGAAACCGTATTTTCTCATTTATAAGTTGGTATGTCTACAGCAGATGGTGTGAGCGCCAGATAAATTAACAAGGCAGAGCTGGAACTCCGAGTTCTGTGTCTGGCTGGTATGAAAGGCACATTAACATGAATTAAGCATGCTTATGTCTGCCAAAGTCTAAAAGTAAGTCATTTGTTTAAAAAAAAATGATTGTAGATGTCTGTCTATGAAAGAACACATTAAGCGAAATGAACACTCTGTAAGCTCAACTTGGCAGTGAGCCAACCATTTAATGGGTGACCAGCTGCAATTTAGAAAATGTTTATTTTGAAGCTGTTTAACTATTTTGGCTATGCATTTTAGTTTTTTTTGGGTGGGTGATTTTTTAGTGTAGTTTGTATGCTGGGAATTTGCATTTAATTTCGTAGACATCTGCCTTTACAAGAGGAATGTCTTGTGAATTACTTGTTATTTGTTTGGCAGCTGAGGTGAGCCTTCTGGTAGAGTGAACAGTTCACAGTTAATGTAGGGTGAGAGTTACAGTGAATGGGATACGTTTAGCTGGGATAGGGAATTCCTCTTTTGCTCAGACAGGAGAAGTTCTGTTTCCTTCCTGTGTGTTTTGAAGGATATGGTGGGAAGTGGTTGCACTCAAATTAGAAGAAAGCATGGACCTACATAAGCAGCAGTGTTGTATTGTCAAAGTCTTAGTAGGGAAATGCTGCGCAGGAAATTGCCTCACTGGAAAAGTATGACAGTGGATGCTTCAGAAGGTGTTCTGAATGTAAACTCTCTGGGCATGCCAGTATAGGAGGAGAATAAGGGGGTGGTGCCAGTACAGGAGGAAATTAAGGGGGTGGTGCCAGTATAGGAGGAGAATAAGCGGGTGGTGTTATTTAAACAGAATGTGGCAGTTTATAATGCATCTAACCTTGAAGAGCATTCATTGGAGAGAGTATGGTAGCTGGTCTTTGCAGACGAATCCATTGGCTACAGGGCTGGATGAACAGAAAGAAGCATGGAGCAGTCTGTTTGTGAAGCAGAGACCTCAACCACTTGGTGTGCAGGGTGTATTATGCACCATGCAGTAGTACAGTATTGTTATTGTACATGTAGGGCTGAGTAGAAAGCCTCTATGTGCTGTTTGTGTCAAGCACATTCACACATTAATAAAAAGTTTTATCAGGCATGTCTGTGACATTAGTTTCAAAAGAAGCAAGACTTGCATACAATTAGACTGCAGGTAAACATATGAAGGGTGGGGCTTTCATGCTGCTCTTTACTAAACCACCAAAAAGGCTGCTCTGCATTTAACTATGTATGTCAAAACTTAGCTGACTTATGTAAATAGTAGCAACTGAAGACACATTTCTTTATGCTAAAGTAAAACAGCTCACTCAAGGGAGATCTCCACCTGAGATGAAAAATGGGATTCAAGTTAATCTCTAATACTGACAAGTAATTTCAATACTTTAATAGTATCCTCATTTATAGAAGAGATAGTTGTATTGTTTTTCTCAGAGCAGCTGTGGCACCTTTTCTACAGTGGTGCCCCTTGTGATGTAAATAAGAATTGTTCTGTAGGAATGCATGCTTTTGTATGGGACTCCAAAGCCTGTATCTCGTTTTCTGTAAGCCGGATGTCAGCAGTTGTGGCGGTGCGGTGCATTCTGCTCAGATAATCTCTGTCTATCTGTGTCTTGCACCTGATGTAGAAAACTTACAAAGATCTGTACAAGAAGAAGCTGCCAGTGGATTCTATGTCGTTTCTTTCCCCCTGTGAAGTGGAAATGGCAAGCCGTTAACACCAACAGAAGTACTTGTGTCCTGCAGAGAAATTGGCTTATGTAGTCTGAGCCAACAGCAGTTCAGGCATGCTACAGACATTATGGCAGAGTTCACATTTGAAGGTTTGCCTACTGAGAGCAAAGACTGATTCTTCTGATTTTAGCCACACATTTCTGTAAAGAAGAAAGCCATATAAACAGAAAAGGGACATGGTTTATAAAAAAGGTTAACCTCTAACAAGTGGCTTACTGCTTCACAAAAGTTAGTATATTATCTGCTTGGATGTGAGGACTTTATAGGAAAGCCTTAAGAATTGTTGTCAAGCATGCAAGTATTTTTTTACACCACAAGAGAAGAGCAGATGATAAGGAAGTATTTGTAGTAAACTTTAATCAGTGTGGACATGATGTGACCCCTTTGCTTTGGGGAGTTAGTTTTCCTTAGGAAAAGGTCTGATGTTTTGTCTGTTGTAGTCATATTGTGTAGGAGTCAATTATTTATGAAGACATGAAATGATGGTTTAGAAGTTTCTATTATTATGGCATACTATTGTTTGTCCAGGCAAGAAATAAGTACTCTCATCAGATATCTTATGTCTTTAGAACTGTGCCCATTTTGTTTGTTTGGTATTGTTAAGTGTTTATTTAATCCAGTCAAAGGAACCAATATGAGGCAGGTACAGGATATTTTGCAGTCACTTAGATCTGAAGACCATTTTGTCATACAAAATTGCCACAGGGCTCGGTCCTTGGCCCCCTATTGTTCGGCATCTACTTCTCAGAAGTACAGGCCAACATGGGAGGACTTTGGCTGACAAAGTTTGCAGACAACTGCAAACTGGGCGCCATAGTGGAAAGTGCATCGGACACGGATATCCTTCAGAAGGGACTCACGGAAACAGATAGCAGGTGCCAGAGCCATGGCCTGAAGTTAAACGCCACAAAATGTATAGTCATACCCTTCGGGAAAAACAAGGTAACCCCAAGCTACCATATAGGTGGCAATCCACTAAGCACAGAAGAGGTTATCAGGGACCTGGGGACCCAGGTTGACAGTGGCCTTTCTTTTGACACTCAAGTTGCTAAAGTGGTTAGAAAGACCTTCTACATTGCCCACCTGATCATGAAGGGATTCACATCCAGATCTAGTGAGGTCATTGTTCCCCTGTACTCTTCACTTATCAGACTAATGATCGAGTACAATGCCCCATTCGGGATGTATCTCACCCGACATCTGCAGCAATTGGAGAGACCCCAAAAGTTCCTCACCAAAAGGATAAAGGGACTCCAAAATCTGTCATATGCTGCCAGATTGAAGAAACTCCAGCTCTATTCAGTCGCATACCGTCTGCTCAGAGGTGACATGTGCCTGACATACAAGGCCATGTCCAACCTGGAATTAATGGACATGCTCCACCTCAAAAAATCCAAATCCACCAAAACCACTAGAGCAAGCGACTTAAACCTTAGCACGGACATAAATAGGATGTGCTGGAGGGATAGATTTATCACTCAGAGACTCCCTATGCTGTGGAATAAAATCCCGGTCCATGTGAGGCAGAGCACCTCGCTGGCTCTGTTCAAGAGAAATCTTGACCTGTGGATGGGAGATCGTAGGTTTACCCCGGGAATCATCTCTGTGTCACTGCTGGACAGAGGCACAACAAACTAATGGGCACAGTATTTTTTCATATAAGGGGTGGCGTAAGCCACAACAATTTGGGCTAGGCTTATAAATGCCTTAGTGCAGATAGCCTAGTATAAACCTATGAACCTATACTTAAGATAGAAACAATACTATGACTTTTTTTCAGGGGTGCGGGATATCCTCATCTTACTGAACTGATAGTATTCAGAAATACTGTTAGTTTAATCAGTAGAGTACAGTATGACTTTACAGATCATGTGATGCAGGTTGTATTCTTAAAAGTTGGACAACAGAACCAAAAGGTTGGAGGAACTGTGAAAATGTCGTTATGTAGTATTGATCAAGGAAAGATATTTTAAGATGCAGTCAGGACTTACAATGCATATATTAGACTGCAAGATTTAAAATGCATACGACGGACTGTATGGGGATGGTAAATAAAAAAACAAAAAATAAACTTCAGTTAGTTGTTATAGAACTCAACTCAAGCTACGTTGTTGGAAATAGGAGAATTAGAGTATTTACACTATAAGGTTATCCCAAGCAACTTCAGAAATTAATGCATGATGTAGAGGAAGCGGTGAGGGTTGCTTGAGAGTTAAACACCAACCACCTGCTGCACATTCCAACTGAAGTCTAAATGATGTTAAAGTAATATGTATGGTACAGAAAGAAGTAACTGTGCTCAATCTGGGTTGGAAGAAGTGGTTTGAAAGAAAATGTTTATGCATTTATAAGGAGACAGGAGACTATGAGGATATGGTACTGTTTACGAAAGAGAACTTTCCAGCATTAAGGGATGAAGGAGCGGTTTGATGCACTCTGTTACTCCAGAGTAAATATAAGGTGTCTTTCAACTATGCCCCTGCAGAAAGTAGGCCATGGCCTATTAGACTGCCTCATTTATTTTATTGTTTATTTTTAATGCCTCACTCTCATACCTTCAGTTGATGCATTCATTCCTTCCTTGAGGAGACAGCCAACACGTTCGGGTAAGAGCCTAGAACAAATTCATTCCCTCACTAGGACAAAAGCCCTTCAGCTCATTCATTCCCCTTTGGCGACAAGTGAGACAGAATCCTATAGATATTGGTTTGCAAGAGGATTCCCGTCTCGCACTGTATAGATCCCTTCCTGTGGCTTCCAGTGATAGCTGGTGGCTTCACTGAAGCTGCTGCCTAGGGAACTTCATATGTCTGCAGCCACACATCTGCAGGGCAGCCTTCCCTGTCTTATATGCTGCATGAGCCATAGACTTCCAATAGCCATGTCTAGCAGTTGGCACAGTGAGAAGTAGTTCCTGAGGTACAGGGTTTGATTCTCTCTGCCCTCATTTGCCTGCTGTGTGACCTAGAGCAAGAAACTTAATCAGACTTTGCTCCCTGGACACCTCTGAAAAGGTCCAGTATCCAGTGATCCTATCTGGTTAGCAAATGGGTGTTATAGGCATTATTTCTACTGTCAACTCCTCAGCATTGCTTTTAGAATTAAGTGGGTTGCACTGTCTCCCCCGCACTGGATGGGTGAGTCAACATTGGCTGCTGAGTTCCATATTCCTCTGCCTCAGCTCTTCCAGCAACAGAATTGCTTACTGATTGTGTGTTGTCTGATCTGTAGTCATGACTTTAGCCCTCTATTACAGAGGATCGAGTTGTCTTACCCATGTTTTAAGGTAGATAAGTGAGTGTTCTCCCAGAACTTGTGTTAAGGGGGTTTTGGGAAGGTTTTTTTTTTCATGAAAACAAGAAGAGGAAAGGATTAGGGAAGAATACCTGAGCAAGAGAGGAAAATAGCCACATTCATACAATTAGCCCTTAAGTTAAACATTAATGATGAACCTTCTGTGCTCATAAATAATCACACAAAAATCATATGATGGTTATGTAATAATTATTACACTTATCAAATCTGTCCAATTTCAGTCTCTGGTTGGGTATATTGTATAGCAAGAATTAGGCAATCAGTCTGCAGACCATTTATAGCTTGGCCAAAAAAAAATTCTAATCAAAGTTCTATTATTGCCTATTATATTTTATATATATATATATATAAAAACAACTCTATACTGGGAAAAAGAAGAGTAAAGGAAAAATTTGGAAAGTTAAGAATAAGTCCATGCCAATAACACAGTAGTTAGCACATTCACATAGACTGTAGGTTGTATTCCCTCAACAGATGTTTGGATGCATTTTCCAGTTCACATACTGCAGCGCTGCATAAGGAGGTCCATTCTTGTGTGTGTGTGCCATTCTTCAGGTGAGACGTTAAATTGAGATGTCATCTGTCTGAGTTAATGGCAGTTCAGGTAGATGTAAAAATTCCCATGACACATTGAAAAGAGTGGGGGAATTTCCAAGGTGCTGTGGCCAAATTTCCCCTAGACAAAATTAATACAACCTTGGGTCTCCACTGAAAAGTGGCCAGGGGCCTAGTGGGACTAACCCATTCAACATAGCTTGAATAAATAATTAAATAAAATAAGTGGATTACTGAGCTAGACGAATTTGGGGTGTCACCAAATGTGAGTTCACATGATTGCTTCCAACGCAAGTCCTAATTCTTTATCCTTCAGTCTTGCCAGTCTGAAGCTGATTTCATGTAAATGGTGCTTGCTTTTGAATTGTAAACATACTCTAATAAAATTATCCAGGAAGCCCTGGTAGGGGTTGAAGTGGAAGGGAAGTGGGTTTGTGACATTCTAATGCTATTTCATCCCAAGTTGTAAATAAAGTAAACTGCAGTGTTGCTAGATGTGTAACTCCATGTTATTAAACTCCTTGAATGAGCAGTAGAACATATTTGTCTCTTCCCCCTCCAACCATGAAATCATAATGTCATGTAGATGCATGGAGTGAAAAGGAAAGAGTGCTTAGATGGGATGAATACAATGATTTCCTTTTGTTAAAACCTGAATTGTGGCGTTTTTAATAATTTGGTGGCTGAACTTTTTGACTAGGGGAATGTAGACTTGGCAGAAGAAAGTGTTGTATGAACTTGACTGTCTTCTGCATAAAGTTTGTCAGCAGTTACCTGCCTACTTTTGCAAACATATTTTTATGGGTTGAAGTGACCAGTGGTTCTAACCTCCTTTCTGGGACAGAACAGAATGATTGGCTGCTGCAGATCTTTTAGGAGTTTATTGTTGATTCTGTAGTCTCTTAGCAAGTAAATGAAGAGTAAACAATATGCATTCCGTTGGCTCAGTTAGCATTAGAACTGTGAACTTTGAACTTATACGTAGTTATGCAACAAAAACATACGAGTCAGACTTCAGCTTTTCTATTGGATGTCACTGGGTAAAGCAATCAAAAAGGTTAATCATATGTCATACACTTTGAGCTTACATGTAGGAGCATGTTTATTATGCTGTTTTACTGCAGTTTTAAATCACTGCTTTTGGTATTGTAGAAGGCAGTCGTGGGTCAAAAGGCAGCAGTATATGGAGAATGTGTTCACAAACCTTAGAAATATCCCTGCAGCTCAGAGAATGCTGCATGAGGCAGAGGAGGGGGACATTAGTTTCATAGCTGCATTGAAAATGTAGTATAAAAACTTTGTCTTAGTAGCTGCTTGTTTCATCAGAACATGTTACCTTGGAGAAGTGAAGTATGAGGTTCTCTTTATTAGCAATAGGCCCTTCAATTAGTACTTTTCTTTTAAATGTCATTGCTTTCACGATGGGCTTTATGGGAAGGAACATGCTACAACAGGAAACAGTTGTATTAGGTGCTCTGTGGGTATACATTTCACAGTATAAGAGACTTCCTTGGAGAGGGAGAGAGTATAAGTAATTGACCACTTGGCCACCCTAGTTCATTCTAGAACAGTCTTCAACTTGGTCCCCATCCCTCCCTGTTTTCCCAGAATGAAAATTTAACATGGGCAAGGGAGAATGATCAACTTCTTTAGACAGGACAGTACCTGATTAGAGTAACGGTTGGAGTCCATGCTAAGATAAGTACTCATCTGGAATCTTAGAGAGTCCAAGGAGTCTGGTCTACTTTGCAGATCCCTCTCGCGGTCCCCATGATGTAGTTGCCACCTATCACACACTGCCATGAGGACATTCAAGAGTTGTTTGAGGTTGTGGCTTCTCAGATAATGTTGACAACAGTTCTGTACATAAGCTGATTGGCTTGCTGGTACTATTTGTGCAGTTAAGACAAAGATGTTTGATCTGTGTATTTGTCTTTCATCCTTCATGTGTCATTCATTGATGGATCTGTCTTGGGAATGGAACAGTCTAGCATATCGTTTGAGTCCAGCAGTACTTTTGCATCTCACAATGGTAGCTGAATTTAAACTTGATTGCCTATCTATATTGGTTTGTGAAATTCCTGAAAGGGACCCATTTTTTTCCTGTTGCAACTCCTAGGCTCTGTTTTGTGGAAGAACTCAGAATACTTTTGCCAGATGTTGGGCATGATGTGTTTTCTGAATATTAACCCCCTCCACATTCTCCTTGTCCAGGAGGTTCTTTTGAGGCTTGAAGTGAAAGAGTCAGGCTGATACTAATGGCTCCCTGTTGGTTGAGACAATGTGGTTCTCTATGTGGTAAAGTGTCCTGTTTGGTTTCTGTGATTGTTCTACATGGAAGCTTTTGCTTTTCTGCCTTCTCTTCTCTTCTGTTTACATCTTACAGTTTGTTTTCTGACATTGTACTGAATATTTCACTCTTAAATAAGTAATGATTGTGCTTAAAGACAGTAAGAAGATCTCGCTTATCTAAGTGGAACTTGGTTATTTCTTCAGTAGCATCTCTGTGAGCCTCATCTCATTGAGGAGTAATCACTGAACCTACTGTCCATCTCACTGAACCTGTTAAAAATGTTCCCCTGTGCACTGTATAGAGGATACCAGTGCCTCAACCAGCCATGTTAATCAGCAGACTAGGAAATAATGTCCTATGAAGCATTTTTCAAGAGGAACCCCACACTCCCAGTGATCTTGTAATGAATGTATATTGACTATGACATTATATAGTCACGGGGAAGGAGAAGTAGTCTGAAGTCTTAGATTGCGTTTCTCCATTTGTGATCTTACAGTCTTAATGTGTACATAATCTTACTGAACAAGACTCTCTGGGAGCAATGCTTGATGAATTGGCTAATAGACCCTTAAAGACTGCTTTTATTTTTTGATTTGGTATGACAAAAGAACCTTTTTCCATTGTAAGTGATCTTGCTGTCTCTTTCTTCTGTATTGTCCATTTGATGAGCACAGGCCTGTCTTATTCATGTATCTAGAATCATCCTTCTGTCTGATCAATCTACCTCCCATGGGAACGCTCCTTGGCATCTAGACTTAGGATGAAAATTTTTCATGCTTCTAGGGGAATTCCTTCCTTCTTTTTGCGGATTATATTTCATGTAAAACCAGTTTACTGAGCTTCCTTTGGGGCCTTCCTCATAAGTTTCTTCAGAATTTCTTAACACAGAATTATTAATTAATTAATTAATTTATTTATTTTTTTATATTTGGCAACTTGGCCCTTAAGTTATCTGAACTAAAAGCCTGGATGTGTTCTATCAGTACAGCTTTTTTTTTTTTTTTTTTTTTTTGCATTTATCTGCTAATGCACTATTGCCTTAAACCCCAAAACTCCACTGAAAATAGGACCCCTGGATTAACAGATGCAAAATAAAATAATGACTTAATCAGTCTCCATCCCTTTTTGTCACTGACCTTAACATCTGGAGCTGTCATAATTACAAAGGGTAGATCCAGGTGATAGTTGTTAACCTTTGTTTGTAGGAGTAAAGATGTCTGAAAATCTAAACAACTTTTTGCCCCACTTTCTAAGAATCAGTGGGGGCTGGGGCAAATCTGTTAGCTGCAATGGATTCAGTTAAGTCCACTGAGGGATAGATCAATTCATCTAGAGTCAGCAAAGTTGGCTGCCTTATTTCGTGGGTACCAGCTGGCAACATTTGGGAAGCAATGACTTGGTCCTCTGTATAATTACAGTCTGGGATTGTTAATCCAAAGTTGGGTAGGGTCACTTTATTCTAATGCTATGAAGAATGTTGAATAGGGCCTCCTTACATGGTTTAGAGGTATAAATTGCTGGATTACTCAGACGTCAGCATTGTAGAAATAAAATCTGAGCAGTTACAGTAGCAGTAGGCTTATGACTTTATCTCTGCCTGCGCAGCATAAATTTTTTCCCTTCATTTCTCCAGCTGTGGAGATGTTTGGTTGTTCTTGTTATGGTTTGGCTGGTATCGTCTGATTAGTAGACCATAGTAAGATGGTTAGGATAAATATTTTTGGGTCTTGTCGTTGATTGTCTCCATGACCTTACCTATAAGATTAGCCAAGCTGATCGGTTGGTAATTTTAAGCGATCACATTTGTCTCCATTTGTATGAATAGGAGCAAATGTGGTAGATTTCCATAGATCTGGAATATATCCATTTTGAAAGGAGAACAAAGGAGTACTGACAGGTTTTATATATTTTAACAGTATTCCTAGAATCCCACTCATTTAGTTATAAATTTCCTAAAAATGTTCTATTACACTAGCTTCTTTATAACTTAGCACACTACAGTTTTGGTGAAACAACTATTTGCATGAAAAAAATGTAAATGCTACAGAAATAAAAATATAAAAAGAACATACAGAGTTATAAAACAAAGGTGAGAACTGAATGGGGGGTAGCAATGGTGGTTATTCATGCCTCCAGCTGCATCTGCCAGTGCAGGCAATGAGGGACTTCTAATAATGCTAACCCCGCCTTGGGTGGCTAACATGGGCAATCACATCATTGCAAAGGTCTGCTGTGCTCTGCTGTGTGCGTGTCCAAATAATAATGTTTTTCTCTGCCCTTTTTCCTTCTGAGCTTTTAAGTCATCGAGCCCCAGTTCCTGCTGATCTTCAGTCCATTCATTCCCCCATGTTGGGTGTCCCCAGCACAAAGGTGAAGGGGGGCCGTAAGCCAGGTAGCATAAGTTTTCATGTCCTCACTGACATCTACCAGTGCAGGCTATGTGGGCATTTCTAATGCCCTAGCTTCATCTCTGGGAAGGTTGCATGAGTAGTTGCAGCACCACAAAGGTCTCTTCTATGCCCTGCCTGTTGGAGTACATACACACACACACACACACACACACACACACACACACACACACACACACACACACACACACTCACGTGCACATACTGAAGGCTACCTTTATTAGCTTAGTACAAGCAAATCATCCCTCATAGTCCCTTGTCGCTGCGTTGCCAGCAAGCTTCCACTTACTAGTGGCAAATTGGCAGGTTGGGACCAATCCCCTTCCACCCAGGACTGAAAAGCTCACATTGACCACTCACTCCCATCCTCCCCCGCTTTTGCTTTTCTGTCTTCTCTTCTGTTTACATCTTACAGGCAATGAGGGACCTGAT